>NC_043018.1:6899298-6934298 GCF_006345805.1 Octopus sinensis | reverse complement strand
TGGTGTGTATGTATATGTGTGTGTGTATGTGTGTATATTTGTGTGTGTGGTGTGTATGTATATTTGTGTGTGCATGTGTGTGTGTATGTGTGTATATTTGTGTGTGTGGTGTGTATGTATATTTGTGTGTGCATGTGTGTGTGGTGTGTGCATGTGTGTGTGGTGTGTATGTATATTTGTGTGTGCATGTGTGTGTGGTATGTATGTATATTTGTGTGTGGTGTGTATGTATATTTGTGTGTGCATGTGTGTGTGGTGTGTGCATGTGTGTGTGGTGTGTATGTATATTTGTGTGTGCATGTGTGATGGTATGTATGCATATTTGTGTGTGCATGTGTGTGTGTGTGCTATGTATGTATATTTGTGTGTGCATATGTGTGTGGTATGTATGTATATTTATGTGTGTGTGGTGTGTATGTATATTTATGTGTGTGTGGTGTGTATGTATATTTGTGTGTGCTATGTATGTGTGTATGTGCATGAATGTGTATGTGCGTGTGTGTGTATATGTATATGAGTGTGAAGGCACATGGCTCAGTGGTTAGAGCATCGAGCTTATGATTGTGAGGTTGTGAGCTCGAATCCCAGAACAGGCTGTGTATTGTGTTCTTGAGCAAGACACTTTATTTCACGTTGCTCCAGTTCACTCAGCTGTAGAAATGGGTTGTGACGTCACTGGTATGAATCTGTATCGGCCCCTTTGCCTTTCCCTTGGATAACACTGGTGGCGTGGAGAAGGCAGGCTGGCATGCATGGGCGACTGCTGGTCTTCCATAAACAGCCTTGCCCAGACTTGTGCCTCGGAGGGTAACTTTCTTGGTGCGATCCCATGGTCTGTGTCACGACCGAAGGGGGTCTCATAATGTGTATGAGTGTGTATGTGTTTTTTTTTGTGTGTGTGTATGTGTGCATATATGTATCTGTGTGTTCTTACATATACTGTTAGTGGTTGAACATGTGAACCATCTTTCTTTTCTCGTCTACTTTCTGCTCTTTCTCGTTCTTCCTTGAACTTTCATCAAGTTCCCAGCAAAGGACTATGTCCGAAACTATTCTTTCACTCGACAAATTTTTTCCTTCTTTGAGTGTTAACCTACTACTACCACTACTACTACTAAATTAGAATCCTTTCTACTGGAAGCACAATGCCTCAAATTTGGGGGAAGGGATTAAGTCATTTACATAGACCCCACTGTGTAACTGCTACCTCTTTAATCGACCCCACATGGATGAAAGGCAAAGTTAACCATGGCAGAATTTGAACTCAGAATGTAGTGGTTGATGAAATACCACTAAGCATTTTGTCCGGCATGCTAACGATAATAATAATAATAATAATAATAATAATTGGAGCATTGGGCACAATAAAAACAGGAACAAAAATGTAGAAGCTGTACCTGGATCTTCAATACTACAAACAATCCAAAATATAGCCCTGCTAGGAACAGCATGCATCCTATGCAAGACACAATCAATTCAATAATACACCCTAAACAAAACAACCCACAAACATGAGACACTTTATACAGCAATTATCCAGTGAAATAAACTTCCACCAGCAAACTAGATAACCAATGCATTACACACTCAACACACAATGCAAGCAGTAATACAACAAGAGACGAAAGTCACACCAATATTTGTCACAGTAGTAATGGGATACCTAGAAGAAAAAAATTTACACACTATCCAGAACTACTTTTGACCACCACTTCCAAACTTATATTGATAAATAGCATTCACGTCTCAAATCCTATTCACTATGGAAATGAGTGAAAAGGAACTCCCCTTTTCTGAACATCTTGATAATTAAAGAAAATGAGACAGTTACAACTGACCTTTACTGCAAGAACACAGACACACTTAGATTTTAGATCTGTCTACTCTTCCCATACAAAAGGAAACATACCATTTAATATGGCAAGGCGCATATGCTCAATAGTCACAGATGCTGTGAGAAGATTGGCGGAACTTAATATATTCCTGCAGAAGCAAGAATATTCCAACAAGTTAATTCAACATGCCATAACAAAAGCAAAGGAAATCCCGGTCTCTACCTTACAGAGAAACACCTAGACTAGGTGTGGAAATAAAAATACAAATACAAATATTATTTGTAGTTACCCACAATCTTAGAAACCACAACATCCTGCACTCAAATTTGGTTAATAATAATAAAAATAATAATAATAATAGTAATAATAATAATAATAATAATAATAATAATAAATTTCAGGCCTTGTCCTATAGTAGAAAGGATTATTATTACTATTATTAATTAGGCAGTGAGCTGGCAGAATCGTTAGCATGCCAGATAAAATGCTTAGCGGTATTTTATCTACCACTACATTCTGAGTTCAAATTCTGCCAAGGTTAACTTTACCTTTCATCCATTTGGGGTTGATTAAAGAAGTAGCAGTTTACACGGTGGGGTTAATGTAATTGACTTAATCCCTTCCCCCAAATTTGAGGCACTCAGCCAACCAATACCTATTTCCTTACTACCCACAAGGGGCTGAACACAGAGAGGACAAACAAGGACAGACCAACGGATTAAGTCGATTATATCGACCCCAGTGCGTAACTGGTACTTAATTATCGACCCCGAAAGGATGAAAGGTAAAGTCGACCTTGGCGGAATTTGAACTCAGAACGTCACGGCAGATGAAATACGGCTACGCATTTCGCCCGGCGTGCTAACGTTTCTGCCAGCTCGCCACCTTAATACCTCCCAATTCTACATCAATCACCAAATCTCCAATGAATAATTAAAAAATCACAAATTATCAACACTCGAAGACAACTGCCTAACCTCAAGAGACTCCTAACAAAGGCGAGATTCACATTTGAAAAAGAAACGATGCAAGTAACCAACTGTGGAGACACTCGTAGTGGGACATGTGAATTAATTGAGCAAGGGACAACCAAAAGACTCGAGAATGGGAAGGAATTAAAAGTGAATGCAAATACGAATTGCATCGTGCAGGTGGCACGTAAAAAGCACCCATTACACTTGCGGAGTGGCTGGCGTTAGGAAGGGCATCCAGCTGTAGAAACACTGCCAGATCAGACTGGGCCTGGTGCAGCCCCTGGCTTCCCAGACCCCGGTCGAACCGTCCAACCTGTGCTAGCGCAGAAAACGGACGTTAAACGATGATGATGATGATGATGATGATGATGATAGTTATTGCTAGGCCTAACTCATCGTAAAGTCAATACCACCATGACTGATCTCCAATCTACAGTGGAGAAGGCTAGCCAATGGATTTGGTTAAAAAGAGACGATGAGTGATGGCTAGAAGAATATTGAGCTTTATTTGATAACCAGCTGATCTAGCAAGCAGGGCCTCATATCAGTGAGGGGGGCTGGTGTGCATTCATGCCATCAAGAGGTAGGCCCCAAAATGGCACGCATTCTCTTCTGATGACCCCATACACTTGCTGGCTTCCGGTATGCGGAGGTTTGACTGGTAGCACTTGCATGTGCAAGTTGTTTGCAAGACAAATATGAATTGCAAAACAAAAAAAACCTCATCTGCTGCATCACATTGAGAAGACAGGAAGGAAACTGACAAGCTGTGTAAATGTGCATAAACAACAAGTTAAGGATTCATTTCTCAGGAATGTCCCATGCAGTGAAGACCTAGCTATCTGTGCAAATGGAAAATTTTAAATATTCCAATTTTATAAAATAGACGATGAAAATGTACAACTATGAAAGGCAAAAGAAGAATGTTTTCTAAGAATTCTAAATCTGAAATTAAACTAAAAATAGCCATCATTCCACATAATGGTAAAACAAAATTTATGACCAAAACCAAAAGTCCGAAAATAAACTGGAAATAATACTACCACTACCACAACTTCCTCTTTAAGAGAAAGTGTGTTTGAGAAGGTTTGATGAAAGTGCTCACATACTAGGAAAAAGAAATTTTTCCCCAAAATGTTTAGTAACATCCTCATAAAAGATTTCATAACATTTTAAAAAATAATTAAAAACAAAAATCCCCTTTACAGTGTAAAAATACACCTTTACACTCACTTTAGTGAATAATCCTCATAGACTTTCAGATATATATATATATGATGATTTCTCTTGAATGAAACAGTTCTAGTCCTGTAGAAGCTCCTTCTATATAATAAATTAATTTTACTCTGCTATGTATTGAGTACCTTATTTACTGTGGTTAACCCCGAATCAACCCGGGACCTACATATATATATATATATATATATATATATATATATATTATATATATATATATATATATATATTATATATATATATTTTATATATATATATATATATATATATACGAGGGGGTGTTGAAAGGTTCCTGAATTTGGGTAAAAAAATAAATAAAATACATGAAGATCAGTTAATTATGATTTTATTCTACATATTCCTGTCTCAGATTCACTCACTTATTGCTGTGGGCCTTCACTTTTTCTAAGCCCTGTAAAAGAATTCAGAAGGTTGGGCCTCCAGCCTGGCCTTTTGCAATACCTTTAAAGCCAGGAACTTAGCAGCACCCCTTAGTAAAATAAGACAAACATTACTGGTCACACATATAAAGTGCATGTGTTTTGTTTATATGCCAACACAAATGATGTAAATATTATCAGTTGCAAATACACAGAGTTGTTTTTAATTTGAAATTTAATAAATTAAAATAGTATCTCTCTGACTCTCATAGATTTCAAATGTCATTCGTGTTTACTTTTTATGCATATGCCACACTAAGGACCAACTCCAAAGTCAGATCTATGGTATAAATTGTATTTGCTACTTGCATATCTGTGGAGGCACATGGCCTAGTGGTTAGAGCAGCGGGATCGCAGGTTTGAATCTCAGACTGGGTGATGTGTGTGTTTATGAGCAAAAAACCTAAGTTCCGCACTGCTCCGGCAGGAGGTAATGGTGAACTTCTGCTGACTCTTTTGCCGCAACTTTCTTCACTCTTTCTTCCTGCATCTTGCAGCTCACCTGTGACAGACCGGTTGGGAACTCATATGCCAAGGAAACCAAGAAAACTGGCCCTTATGAGCCAGGCATGGCTTGAGAAGGAACAAACTTGCATATCTTGCATGTTTACTTTAGTCTGAGCTCTATGTTATCATACCTAGCCATGTATAGCATCCTACATGTTGATATGCCTAGATTCTAACGAATCTTTATAACTAGGTAAAGAAGGGAAAAGAAGCCTTTGGTCAAGAATGATCATGGGATTGCACTTAGGAAGTTACCCTCCAGGGCACAAGTCCAGGCAAGGTTATTTATGAAGGACCAGCAGTCACCCATGCATACCAGTCTCCCTTTTCTACATAAACGATGTTATCTCAGAGAGAAGCAAAGGTTGGCACTAGTGACATTGCAACTCATTTGTACAGTAGAATGAACTGGAGCAACTTGAAATAAAGTGTCTTGCTCAAGAATGCAACACACAGCTTTATATGTGTGACCGAGCTGATATGTATTTCCACCTCGGCATCCGAAACTCAGGGTTTTATCTTGGCTATTGAATAATTGTCACATATTATTTTACAGATAAATTTCCTCTATTTACATAATATTGAGGTCTCTTTCTTTCTTTTGTTATCTTACCGTTTTTATTACCAATATATATATATATATATATATATATATATATATATATATATATATATATATATATGTGTGTGTGTGTGTGTGTATATATATGTATATATATATATATGTATATATATATAAATGTATATATATATATATAGAGAGAGAGAGAGAGAAATACATGCATACACATATATGTATGTGTATGTTTACGTATATATGTGTATATATGTATGTATGTGTGTGTGTGTAGGGCAATAAGAAAATGGAGGGGATCAATAGATGGTATTCATCAACTTTTAGATATTATGTCAATTTATTTATTTATTTACTAAAATGTCAATTACAACAATATACATACATGTATAACATATTATGCTTTACATATAAAATATATAAAGATACCAGTAATTATTAAAATATATAACATACAGCAATAGCAATTGGGAAATGTGTATGTATATATATATATATGTGTGTGTGTGTATATGTATATACATGTGTATGTGCATATATGTGTGTGTGTGTGTGTGTATATATGTCCATATATATGTGTGTGTATATATGTATATATATATGTGTGTACATATATATGTATATATATATGTGTGTACATATATATGTATATATATATGTGTGTATATATATATATATATATACACACACACACATATATCTGTATGTACATACTGCATAGAGATTAGTCTTTCCTCACGTTCCGCGCAACGACATAATTTGTTTTTCAAACTCAAAATTAATGATGTCTTCTACATTTACCAAACCTCTGCTTCCGTCCATGCTTCCACTTCCAAAAATAGAACTTATCAATATCATTGTTACCATTATCGTTTCTGTTATTGTTGTTAGCCATCACCATCTTCATCACCATCGTCATCGTGGTCTTTGTCATCATCATGGTGGTTGTTGTCATCACAGACATTCCATTTTATTATTATCGTGAGGATGGCTGTTTATTGTCAATAAACCCTTCGGCCTTGTTATCACAGTTTTTCCATTTCACTGCACTATCTCTTATTTTGTTTTCCATTCCTTAATTCCATTTAATACTCTCCGACAGTCCTCTGTCTCTCTCTGTGGTTGGCCAAATCCATTTATTATCTATATCCTGTCATCTCAATCGGCAGAGCAGGCTGGCATTGCTGAGGTGGATAGGTACAAGGACAAATGTAAGCACGTGTTTGTGTGTGTGTTTGTAACTCAGAACTCACCACTAAAGAACGATTTGGTTAAGATTTCTCACTGTGGTATAGTGCTGTGTGCTCTGGAGGGCAGAACACAGAATCAGAAGCGATTAAAGAAACTAAAGAGAGAAGATCTACATTTAAAGCAATAGTGCTACCAGCAGGTCCTGATTCTGTTATTACTGGCTCCCACTGTAACCATAGATTTTATGTCAATATTGGGTTAATGAGCTGCCTCTGGACTCACAAAGAGTAAAGCTGCTAATCTGATCATCTTCAGAGATTTTAAGGTTGTAAGTCATGTGTGTATGTAAGTGTGGCTCAGTGGTTAGAGCGTTGGGCTCACAATCATGAGTTTTTAAGTTCAATTCCCAGACTAGGCTGTATTTTGTGCTCTTGAGCAAGACACATCATTTCATGTTGTTCCACTTCGCTCAGCTGTAGATATGAGTTGCGACATTCCTAGTACCAAGTTGTATTGGCTTTGCCTTTCTCATAGATAATACTGGTGGTGTGAAGAGGGGAGGCTGGTCTTTATCCTTTACCCTACATACATATTGTCTTTACCCTATGTACATATAATGGTATGGTGATGGGAGGCTGTTATGCATGAGCAACTACTGATCTTCCGTAAATAATCTTGCCCCAATTTGTGCCTCGAAGCGGAACTTTCTAGGTGCAATCTCAGGGTTATTCATGACTGAAAGGGCTCTCTTCCTGTATGTGTGTGTATTTGTATGTGTGTATGCAAGTGTGATGAAAGAAAGTACTTGCTTGTTAAACGTCCCCTCCTCGTGACCATATGTATATGTGTACTTATGTATGTATGTATGTTTGTATGTCTGTGCGTTTGCCTATCCATGGCTTATAAATGAGCAAAATCACAACATTCGCTTGAACAGGCCACCAATTTGTTACAGGGTTGTCTATTTACAGTTGAGTGGACTGAACAACAAGAAATGATGTGTTTTGCTCAAAAACAAAACACATTACTTTTTCTAGGAATTGAACCCACACTCTTGCAATTATGAGTGCAACACTCTAACCACCAGTCCATTCTTGTAGGCTTCTATAAGATCTGCAGCAGTTAAAGTTTACAGCCTCTGGTTTATATTTCACAGCTGGTACAGCACATCCAGTTATTGAAATATCTCCAAATACCTTCCTGGGGCCATCTTTCATGCATTTATAAACTTAGATGTAAACATGTGGTACGTGTGTGCTGTTCGTTTTCTTTTGATATATTAATAGCATTAAGCACAAAGAACTCCCAAATACCTTCCAGTAAACCAATTCCAAATGATGGTAGTAGTTTTCATTATGAAATTCATATAGAATAAGGAAGTCATTTAAAGTTGTGCCTGAAGTCTTTGGTAAGAATAAATTTCTTTAAATGCAATCTATGCTCTCACGTTGTCATCTTGAAGATAAATTTTATCAAAGCTTATTGGTAATAACTTTGAGTTCTGTGTCTTTACCAATACCAGTAGTTCCTAGATTATATAAATATCCACTGAAATAAACAAGCAATGATAAGACTCCAACAGTTCCTTATTTTTTCTTTAGTAAACCTATTTATATTTATCAAATATATTCCTAAATCTTGGTTCTCTTCCATATATGTTTCAACATAAGACAATATCTGAAGGTGTTTTGTAAAATTTGTTGTTCTGTTTTAATGCTGTACCGCAGGCTATATCAGAAATAATATTTCTCGAGGTGCGAATACTAATGGCACTGCTACTACAGGGAAGGTTTCTGAATCCTCATGATATAACAATATCTCAACCACCATTGTTTATATACACAAATACTAACACCCTTAGCAGATGATAGACTTATCCAAGGGCTACAACCCATAACATATAAGTATAAATATATGCACATATACACATATATGTACATATGTATGTATATATATACATTCATACATCATCATCATCATCATCATCAAATTATATATATATATATATATATATATATGTATGTATGTATGTATGTATGTATGTATGTATGTATGTATGTATGTATGTATGTATAAAAATTAGAAATGGAAACCAAAACAATAAATTGAACAATTAAATAATTTAATCATTAAATGATAAATACTATTCAATTTAATTATTTTATAAAAAACAAATGACACATCTCATAAATTCTTTGGATATTTAATATCCCTTAGGTGGTTATTTAACACTTAGCTAAATTGTTATATATATATATACTGATATATATGTATGTGTGTGTGCATTTGTGTGTATATAAATATATATATATTCAAGCGTCAACGTTGCTTCACTGGCACCTGTGCTGGTGGCACGTGTAAAAAGATTCGAGCGAGGTCATTGCCAGTACCACCTGACTGGCTCCCATGCCAGTGGCATGTAAAAAGCACCCACTACACTCTCAGAGTGGTTGGCGTTAGGAGGGGCATCCAGCTGTAGAAACTCTGCCAGATCAAGATTGGAGCCTGATGCAGCCATCTGGTTCGCCAGCCCTCAGTCAAAATCGTCCAACCCATGCTAGCATGGAAAGCGGAGTTAAACGATGATAATGATGATGTTTATATATGTATGTATATATATATATAATATATATATATATATATGTATTATATATGTATATGTTTATATATGTGTATGTTTATATATATATATATAATATATAATATATAATATATATATATATATATATATAAATATATTATATATATATTATTATATACATATGATATATATATGTATGGAGAATCTTATGCATCATAATTAACAAACACACTGGTTGAACTCCACTCATTTATTAAACATCCAATTATTTTGTTTTTGTTTGTCAAAGCTCTTTCGTTGCTTCCTGCAGCCTTTTCAGTGACTATTGACTTAAACTGGGGAGACATCAAGGAGTATAGCAGAGAGGCTAAACAGGATTCGGAGGTAAAATATAATGACAAGGAGCAGTCCTCTATACTCTATCAACATGCCAAAAACCAACATGGTGGAACACTGGGCCGAACTGACATCTGCATTTTGTTCAAGCACCTGAAGAACCCATCACTTAGGCAAATACAAGACTATGTCCTCATAAATAAAGCATTAACTGTACTAAATAAGAAATACACGTAGACAGTATAACTACCCTAATACCACAGATACCACGCACAAAGTATACATACATAGGTACATTTGTAAGTAGGCAGTCAAGTAGGTAAATAGGTATTTGGATATGTATATATATATATATATATATATATATATATATATGTGTGTGTGTACTGGATTCCGTACCTGTGGCACGTAAAAGGGCACCATTCGAGCATGATCATTACCTACGTTGCTTCACTGGCACTTGTGTCGGTGGCACGTGTAAAAAGATTCGAGTGAGGTCATTGCCAGTACCGCCTGACTGGACCCCATGCAGGTGGCACGTAAAAAGCACCCACTACACTCCCAGAGTGGTTGGCGTTAGGAAGGGCATCCAGCTGTAGAAATTCTGCCAGATCAAGACTGGAACCTGGTGCAGCCATCTGGTTCGCCAGCCCTCAGTCAAAACTGTCCAAACCATGCTAGCATGGAAAACGTACGTTAAAAGATGATGATGATGATGTATCAATTATAATCAAGGATAAAATCTAATTAAAAATCTAGTTCATTCATCTCGGTCATGTGTGAATAACCAAAATAATTCAGAAGTGAATAAATTTGGATAAATTTGGTTTAAAGGAATTCATACTTATCAATTAAAATCAAGGATAAAATCTATATAGGATTTTATCAAGTAGCTACCATGTACGAGCCAATTAAAGTAAAAATTAATACAAAGTATTTCATTTTATAAGTATAATTATTACAATTATTTTATAATTATATTGATAAAATTATATACTTTGTATAATAAATTCTCGTATATTCCATCTTACGTCTTTCATTTGCCATATATGTATATATATATTGGGTCAGTAATTGTACCTTGTACTTATTCTTAGTGCAAGTTTTGAAGAGTGCAGTTCGATTTTAACAGTTATATTTTCAAAGCTATAATGGAAGTCATAAAGGAGGATATTTGGTGTATTTTGCTTTGTGAGTTCAATCGTCATCATCATCATCATCATCATCATCATCGTTTAACCTCCGTTTTCAATGCTAGCATGGGTTGGATGGTTCGACCGGGGTCTGGGAAGCCAGAAGGCTGCACCAGGCTCCAGTCTGATCTGGCAGTGTTTCTACACCTGGACGCCTTTCCTAACGCCAACCATTCCATAAGTGTAGTGGATGCTTTTTATGTGCCAAGCATGGCTAGCAACGGCTACGATCCGTTGGTGCTTTTTACGTGCCACCGGCACGGAAGCCAGTCAAGGTGGTGCTGGCAACAGCCACGTTCGGATGGTACTTTTTACATGCCATTGGCACAGGTGCCAGACGAGGCTGGCAATGACCATGATTGGTTGATGTTTTTTACGTACCACTGGCACGGAAGCCAGCCAAGGCGGTGCCACCAACAGCCATGTTTTGATGATGCTTTTTACGAATGGTATTAGAGACAGAACAGGCAACTGAAGATATCCCTTTCTGGGAAAAACACAGGTGAAAATGACAAAAATAAGGCAGTACAAACGTTTAGAAGATAGGTGCTCGTCAAAGAAAATAGACAGGTCATGAAAATATAATTAATCAAAAAAAAAAAAACACACAGAAAAAACACAAGAAAAATCAACAACTCAAAGACATGGAACATTCAAAGTATTAAAAGACAGTCAGTGAAGGAAAGAAGGGTGTTTTATGTTTCGAGCAAAGCTCTTCTTCAGAGACAGGAGACAGGAAAGTGCAGGGGATATCAATTTTTTGCAGCTTTATATCTAAAAATGAAATGTCATCTGGTGCATTTAAATGTTTATTCTAGTATTTTGTAGGTTTTTCCTTGTGCCTGCTACATTAACATGTTTTTAAAATCAAGCAATTTCCGCACAAATGAAATGGCACAATGGGGCTCTGTCTATTTACTTTTAAGACATCTGGTAAGAAGTTTGCTTCGGAAACACCTGGTTCTGGGTTCAGTCCCATTACATACCACCTTGGTCAAGTGTCTTGTACCATAGCCACAGCTTGACCAAAGCCTTGTGAGTGGGTTTGGTAAGCAGAAATATGGCACTAACTCTCTGTCGATTACGACGATGAGGGTTCCAGTTGATCCGATCAACAGAACAGCCTGCTCATGAAATTAACATACAAGTGGCTGAGTACTCCACAGAGACATGTACCCTTAATGTAGTTCTTAGGGAGATTCCGCATGACACAGAGTGTACCAAGGCTGGCCCCTTTGAAATACAGACACTACTCATTTTTGCAAGCTGAGTAGACTAGTGGAGTAATGTGAAATAAAGTGCCTTGCTCAAGGATACAGCCTGTTGCCAAGAATTGAACTCGTGACCTTATGATCTTGAGCTGAATACCCTATTCACTAAGTCATGTGTCATTGCAAGCAGAAAGATATAAATGCTGTATACACACCCATACACATATATGATGGACTTCTTTCAGTTTCTGTCAACCAAATCCATTCACAAGTCTCTCGCGTGTGTACCATTGGCGATATTTTTCCTCTGTCTTCCCTACTCTGGATCTTTCCTTCTCCTATGTTTCCGACAAAAAGCTCTGCTCGAAACGTTAAACCCTCCTTCTTTCCTTCTTTCCCGAGCGTCCAATAATACTATATTTGTTCCACGTCCTCGCGTTATTGTGTTTTCTCTTTGTGCTTTCATGTTTGGATTAACTGTATATATATATAATATATATATATCTGTGTGTATGTCTCTGTGTCTGTGATTGTCCCCAATCACTGATTGACAACCAGTGTTGGTGTGTTTACATCCCTATAACCTAGTAGTTCTACAAAAAAAAAAGGATTTTGAAAACTGATAGAATAAATACCATGTTCAACAAAAAATTAACCAAGCACTGGGGTCAATTTATTCAACTAAAATTCTTCAAGGCGCTGCTCCAGCATGGCCAGAGTCTAATGACCGAAATAAGTAAAAGTTAAAAGATAGACACACGTACGCACGCCCACACATGCACATACATGCACACTCATGCATGCACACAGGTGCGCACACATGTGCACACATACAAGTATGCACACACATACGCATGCACACACATACACAACAACACCGCATTCACTTCTGTGTATACTATAACACACTCCTATCCCCACAGTGTCGTCTTCATTCTTATGTTATGGAAACTTCTCAAGAGAAAACCATTTCTTCCTCTCAGATGGAATGATTAAAATTCCAAAATAGTTCTGCTTCTACCATCACAAGGAATATTCTGGTGACTGGAGGTGCTGAGATGCTAAAAATATATTGTGTAAATACAAACCTCTGTTTTTCAATCTCCATTTGTCTGTTTGTCTGTCTTTTTTTTGTGTATAATCTGCCTTTTTTGCATCTCTCTCTCTCTCTCTCTATATATATATATATATACATATATATTATATATATATATATCTTTGTATATTATATATATAATATCAATATATACATATATATATTTGTATGTGTATATATATATATATAATATATATGTATATATATATATATATATATACATACATATGTATATATATATATATATATGCATATACACATACAAATATATATGTATTTGTATGTGTGTATACATACACCACACACACACACACACACACACACATATATATATATATACCTCTCTCTGTGTTCCTCTCTCTTTTTCTCTTGCTTTCTGTCACTCTCTCTCTCCCCCTCCATCTCAGCCTCTCTCTCTCTCTCTCTCTCTTTTGCTCTTCCAAGAAGTGGAATGCCTTCCTCTGTATTTTTGCCAAGTCTTCACGGAAAAGACCTGCTGTGATCTTTTAATATCTCTTGCTTTACTTCGCCCGTCTCTGTTCCAGTCGACACAGTCTCAGTGTTCTCTTCCTCATCATATTACTCCACCTCTTCAGACACTGCCACCACCACCACCAACAACAACAACAACAAACAACAAAAGCAACATGCCCACACTCCCCCCACGCATTTATTGTCACTATTATTACCATCATCATTATCATAAATGTGACCAGCATCACCATTATACACCACCACCACCACCACTGCCTTCATCATCAACACCACCACCAACACTGCTGTCATCATCCCCATCACCACCACTACCGTCACCGCCACCATTACCATCAATACCAGCACGACCATTGCCACCACAACCACAACAACCACCACCAACACCACCACAATGATGTCAATCATGATCACCACATCCACACTACCGCCATCACAAGCTCAACTACCACCGCCAAAAACACCTCCATCACCACCACCAGCTCTCTGAACTTTGCCCAGCCTATTCTTATTCTGACAGCTATGCTCTCAGAGCAGCCATCTTCACTACTAACTTGGTCACCTAGATAACGGAAGCTATCTACTACCTCTAGCATACCCCACTGGCAGCTGATGGAGTCTATTTTCTGTATATTTTCGGTGTTTATTGCACCTGTGCATCTTCCACACACAAAAACTATTTTTCCTGTTAACCTTCCTCTGATATTGCTGCACATCTCATGTGTCCATAGCTTACACTGGGAAAATCTTATGGAGTTTCTACCTAAGCCTTTTCTACAGATTGAGCAGGACCATCTATCTGAAGGGATTTGTGATTTGTCTGCCTTCCTACTTACTAAGACTTTGGTTTATGCTAGGTTAGCGCTGAGGCCCTTTGATTCTGGACTTTGCTTCCATACCTGAAACTTCTTCTCTGGTTCTGGTAGTGATTCAGCTATAAGAAGAAAGTCATCAGCATAGAGGAGCTCCCAGGAGCAGCCTGTCTTAAATTCCTCTGTTATTGCCTGGAGAACTATGATGAACAAGATGGGGCTGAGAACCAATCCTTGGTGAACCCCTACTTGTACCTTGAATTCTTCACTGTACTCATTGCCAACCCTCACTTTACTGGTAGCACCCCTGTACATTGCTCATACAGCTCCCACCAACCACTCATCAATCCATAGTTTCAACATTGGTGATGAGATAAGGGATTGGGGGACCCTGTCAAAGGCTTTCTCCATGTCAATGACAGCAAGGTACAGAAGTTTGTCTTTGGCTAGGTATTTCTCCTGCAGTTGCTTTACCAAAAATATAGCATCAGTGGTGCTTCTCCCTGGCACAAAAACCGAACTGCATCTCATCTAGTCTAACTCTCTCCCTAATTAGTTGGTCTATGACCCTCTCCATAACCTTCATCATCAGATCCAATAATTTGATACCTCTATAATTATTTCTATCTAAAGCATCACCATTACCTTTGTAGTTGTTGACTATGGTGCTGTTATACCAGTTGTTGGGGATAACTCCTTCATGAACCATTTGATTTACAATATGGGTGACTAGACCAAAACTCACACCACCAGATATTTTAAGCATCTCAGTGGTGATTCCTGATGGGACAAGTGCTTTCCCTGTCTTCATATCCTTAATTGCATTATCAACCAAGGTACCGTCAATCCATATAACTGGTCCCTCAATTGGGTCAACATTTGGGAGACTCCCCTCCTCCCGTTCATTCTCCATGTTCAGAAGTCTTTCATAATGGCATTTTCAAGCCTCTTTCTTTGCAGAATCATTAAATACAAGTGCCCCATCATCCATGCGAGCACATTTCTCTCCCATGACATCACAATTTTCTCTCTCACATTGTCCTAACCCTAACCACGCACAACGCCCGGTCTGAGAATTGAAACTGCGATCCTTCGACCACGAGTCTGCTGCTCTAACCATTGGGCCATTGTGCCTCCACACACACACACACACACACATATATATATATATATAAAGGGAAAGTTTACGGAAATAAACAAAAGACGAAGGCAGGTGGAGTATAAACAAACAAATGTATTAGTATGGCGCTCAGGAATAGAAATAGAACAAGTCTTTTACATTTTGAGCCTACGTTCTTCGACAGAAAGATACACAGAAAAAAACAAGGAGAGAAAAAAATGTGTGTAGGAGCTAACGATCTATCATGGCATCCTATATATATATATATATATATATATATATATATGTATATATATATATTATATATATATGGATTCAAGTAATCTGGTAGTACTCATAATAAAAGCTCCATAACGTATCATTCTACAAAACATATAGAATACATAGTATGATACGAGAGAATGCAATAAAATCATAAATGACAGAGAAATAGTTTATGAAATTTTATTTAACAGTAAGAAAATTCTAAAATCACGACAAATTGTTTTGTAACTTAAATAAAATATATAACAATATAAATTATTAACATGTTTTTAAGTTACGCAACAATTTTTGTGATATTATATAATATAGCAGATATTATATAACAGTGTGTTACTAATACATCCTATAATTCATTTTATATGGTTATATTCAAACAAAATTCAGATAATTTCATTTTTTTATAATTTTATTTCAGATTTTAATTTACCTACCTGTAATTAGAGGTAGCTTTGAGAAAAAAATACTTGCTTACAGATTTATCTAAAAATGTTTTCTTTTCTTCAAACTGCCATTTAATGCATGAGAAACAAGAAAAAAGAAATTCTGTTTGTCTTTTAAAGTCGGTCTAGATTCACGATTGCTTTAGAATTTAATTGAAACGTACAGGGAGTGTAGTTTAATTAGAAATCAATTATATATTTGTGATTTTGTGCGTATGCATGTGTGTGTGTGCATGTACATGCACATGTATATATGTGCTGGTGTGTTTATGGTTTGGAACAGGGTGAATTATTTATTATTCACATCAGATACAGACAGAAAAATGCAGAAAGGTATACATACATGCATACGTACATCTTGCATATATATATATTATATACTAAGCAATAAAGGGTTTAGCAACGAATTGCCTTACCACATACCGAATTTAGAAATAGCAGTCAAAGAGTTATAGCTATTTCTTCTACCAAAAAGGGAGATCTCCCTTTTTGGTAGAAGAAATAGCTAAACTCTTTGACTGCTATTTCTAAATTCGGTATTGTGGTAAGGCAATTCGTTGCTAAACCCTTTATTGCTTAGTATTACTTAAATTTTCCTCGAATGAGGATTTTACATGCCGAAGACTACTTGGTGTAATTGATAATTATTCCAAATTAATTAATTTCACCTTCATTATTACGGATAACTATATATATATATATATATATATATATATATATATATATATATATATATATATATATATACTATATATATATATATATATATATATATATATATATATATATAATAATTTTAATCCAAAAGGGAAACAAAAAAAAACACAACAACAGGAACAATTACAGTATTATTATTAATAGGCGCTCAGGAGATGGAAGCAGGGAGGTGGTATGACGTTTCGAGCGGAGAAGCTCTTCGTCGGAAACATAAAGAAGGAAGAGAGAGGAAAGAAAGATCCCAGAGCGGGCAACAGGGAAGAGAAAAAAAAAAGACGACTGGTGTTTACGAGTTGCACATGGTGAAGGCGGATGTTGATGATAACAAGAGCAAAGTGGGTTTTTAAAGGCAAAAGAGTGGAGACAAGGTTGGTAACCCAACAGATGTGTGTGTATGTGTGAGTGTGTGCATGTGCGTGTGTGTATGTGTGTGTGTGAGGCGAGATGAAAAAACAAAAAAATATAGGTGTGTGTTAGTGTGTGCGTCTGTGTGTAGGCGTGTGAGGTAGGGCGAGACTAGTGGTCAGCTAGCAGACAAGAAAAAGAAGGAAGGAGGAAGGGAGGTCAGTAGTAAGAAAAAGAAGGAAGGAGGAAGGGAGGGAGGGGAAGGGGTGGGGGCGTATGTAGCGTGCCAGCGTGTGTTGAGTAGTAGTGTGTGTGTGTGTCCAGTGTCGTGGTGGTATTAATGAGTAGATTGAATGTGTGTAAGAGTGATGTATATATATAGGCAAGGTGTGTATATGTGTGCGCGTGTGTGTAACGAAAAAAGGGGGGGGGGTTAAGGAAAAAGGACTACAGCTGAGGGGAAGATGGAAGAGTGGTACCGCGGAGACAGGCGTGGGAAAACCCAACGACACGCGACGGTCCCAGGAACGGGCGGGAGGTCTCGTCAGGTCCAAGGGCGAGGTGTATGCGACGCGTATGCAACGGGAGCCGGCGTAAGTGCGTATGTGCGCGTGCCTGCGAGTATGCGCGTACGTATGTATGTGTGTGGATGTGTGAGTGTGTCTGTGTGTATGTCTGGGTGGCAGTGTGTGCGATGAATGTATGTGAGTATGTGTGTATGTATGTGTGTGCATAGATGTATGTCCGTGTGTGTGTGTGTATGTGTGTGAGTGTGTATGTATGTACGTGTGGGTGTGGGGAAGTGTGTGTATGTGCATGTGTGTGCGCGTACATACAGGTGTGTGAGTAAGTGTGTGTGTGTGTGTATGTATGTGTGAGTGTGTATGTATGTGTGTGTCGGATGCATGTATGTGTATGGGTGTATGTATGCGTGTGTGTATGTATGTATGTGTACGCGTGCGTGTGTGTGTGTATGCGTGTAGGTGTGCGCGTGTGCATGCATGCATGCATGTGCGTATGTGTGTGTGTGTGTGCATGTGTGTGGGTATATATGTATGTGCGTATATGTGTGTGTATGTGCGTACATGTGTGTGTGTGTGTATGCATGTGTGTGTATGTAGGTGTGTAGGCGTGTGTGTATAGGTGTATGTATGTAAGTATGTGTGGGTGTGTCCGTGTATGTGTGTGTATGTATGTGTGTGTATGTAGGTGTGTGGGCGTGGTGTATATGTGGTGTATGTACGTGTGTGGGCGTGTGTATATAGGTGTATGTGTGTAGGTCTGGTGTGTCCGTGCATGTTGTGTGTGTGTGTGTGTGTAGCATGTGTATGTGGGTGTGTGTGTACGTGTGTAATGTATGTGTGTGTGCGTGTGTATGCGTGCGTGTGTGTATGTAGGTGCGTGTGTATGTGTGTGGGAGTGTAGGTGTGTGTGTGCGTGTGCGTGTTTATGTTGGTGTGTACGTATGTGAGTGTGAGTGTATGGGTGTTTGTCATGCATGTGTGTGCGCGTGCAGGTGAGTGTGTGTGTAAGTATGTGTGTGTGTATGTTTGTGTAAGTGTGTAAGTGTGTATGTCTTTGTGTATGTATGTGCGTATAGGAGTATGTGGGTATGTGTGTATGTATGTATATGGGTGTATGTATGTATGTGTGTGTGTGTGTGCATGTGTATAAGTATATGTGTGTGTGCGTATGTGTGTATATGTATATGTGTGTGTGTTTATGTATGTGTGTATGTATGTGTGTAGGCGTGTGTGTGTAGATGTATGTATGTATGGGTGTGTGTCCGTGTGTGTTTGTGTGTGTGTAGGTAGATGTGTGTGTCTGAATGAGGGTATGGCTGTGTAGGTGTGTGTGTGTATGAATGTAAGTGTGTGTGTATACAAGTGTAATGTATGTATGTAGGTGTGTGTGTGTGTGTATGTGTACGTGTGCGTGTGTATGTGTGTGTGTGTATGCGTGTGAGTGTGAGTGTATGGGTGTATGTCTGTGTGTGTGTATGTCTGAAGTAGGTATGTATGTGTATGTATGTATGTGTGTGTGTGTGCAGGTATGTGTGTGTATGTGTGTGTGTGAGTAGTGTGCGTGTATGTATGTGGGTAGGGATGCATGCGAGTGTGTGGGTATGTATGCATACATACGTACGCGCACATCCGAAGCAAGCCCACACGCACAAAGCGCGCTCACGCACACAACCGCACAAGCAGTACAACGCAAGCCCAAGGGGCCGACCAAGCCCCCAGCGCGCGCCAAGGCGCGCGAGCGCAAAGGCCCTCGAACGCCCCGCTACGCGGGAACCGAGGATCCATCAGCCAAAACCGAAAGCAGAAAAGAGGGGGGGCTGCCTGGATGCAAAAAGGTGTATGTGTGTGTGCATTCAGTGTAAGGGTGTGCACTGTGTGGGCATGTATGTATGTATGTGCCTACATGTATGTTTGCATGTGTGTGTGTGAAGTATGTACGTGCGGTGTGTGTGTGTGTGTGTGAGTGTGTGTGTATGTATGTGCGTAGGTATGTGTGTGTGTATGTGTGTGTGTAGTGTCTGTGTGTGTGTGTGTTGTGTGTAAGTATGTATGTGTGTGGCGTATGTATGTATGTGTGTGTGTATGTGCATGTTGTTTTGTATTTAGTGTGTGCTAGTATGTCTGTAAGTGTGTGTGATTAATGTGTGAATGTATGTACGTAAATGGGTCTGCGTATGTGGTGTGTGAACAGGCGGTGTGGGAGGTAGGTGGGTGGGGGTGTTGTGTGGAGGTAGGTGGGGGTGGGTGTGTGCGTGTGGGAGGCAGGTGGGTGTGTGTGTGTGGTGGTTGCCAAAAAAAAAAAAAAAAAAAAAAAAAAAAAAAAAAAAAAGGAGATCTCAAGAGGAGGGGGCTGTGTTAAGTCCGTGTGGGGGGGTAGTTTGTAGGGGGAAGATGTAGCGTTGCTCCAAGTGGAGCCTGGAAAGTGGGCGACCTTGGTGGGGGGCGAGACCAAACACTGAGATGTCATCTAGGGAATGGCCGGCCGAACGGAAGTGGCGTGCGACGGGAGAAAGAGAGTGTAGGCGAACGTCCCTTAAGTGCTCAGTGAAACGGTCGGACAACCGGCGTCCCGTCTGTCCTACATACAGCATCCGCGCATAGGTTGCATTTAATGCAGTAAATAAGGCCAGACGAGGTGCACGTAAAAGAGTGCCTAATGCGTACAGTGTGCAGGTTGGGCCGGTGACAGCGGTGGTGTTGGTGATGAAGGGGCAAGTGTTGCAGCGGGATCTAGAGCAAGGGAATGATCCGTGTGGGGCTGAGGGGGAAGGAGAGAGGGTGCTGTGGACCAGGAGGTCACGCAGATTGCGGGCTCGTTTGAAAGAGGACAGGGGTAGGTTAGGGAAAATGGGGCGGGGTGGTGGGATCAAGCTGGAGGCGACGGAAGGCACGTAGTATCTTGCGACGAAGGGGTAGGGTAGAGGGTGAAAGGGGGGGAAAGGAGGGGGAAGGGGGTGCTGGGGGGTGGGTGGGGGGTGGGGCGGGGGGAAGGAGACAGGGCGGTAGTGCGGTCGATGCGACGGGCGCGGGTGGTGAGGGCATCAGAGAGGAGTATGGGTGGGTAACCTCGGAGTCTGAACATGCGGGCCAGGTATTGAGATTGGGTCTCGAAATCCTGGTCGGGCGGCTGCACAAACGTCGGAGGCGGAGGAACTGGGAGTAGGGGATGGCTCGTTTGGTGTGGAAGGGGTGGGAGGAAGAGAAGTTGAGATAGAGGTGGGAATCCGTAGGTTTAAAAAAGCGGTGGTGGTGAAGAGATCTGGAGGGGTGATCGATGCGGAGAGATTGTCAAGGAAGTTGACAGAGGTGTTGGAGATGGTGGAGGTGAATTGAAGGGAGGGGTGAAAGTTGGAAAGGAAAGAGATGAATTGGCAGAGAAGTTCGCGGGAAAGGGAGGTGGCACCTACGCAGTCGTCGATATAGCGACCGTATAGTTCGGGGGTCGGCCCAGAGAACTCTGGAGAGACACTTGGGCCTCAATGTAGCCAAGAAAGAGACTGGCGAAATTGGGGCCCATCCTAGTTCCCATCGCGACCCCCGGACACCTGTTGGTACGTTTCCCCGGCGAACGTGAAGCAATTGAGGGTGAGGACGAGCTCGGCCAAACGGAGAAGGTGGGGGTGCTGGGGGTGTGGTCGGGACGACGGTCGAGGAAGTGTTGGAGGGCTAGGAGACCGTCGTTGTGGGGAATCACTGTGTACAGGGATTTTACATCTAAAGTGAAGAGGAGGTGTGAGGGGCTGAAGGGAAGGAAAAGGAATTGAAGAGACGGAGGGCGTGGTTGGTGTCGTGTATGTGGGATGGAGGGCTGCGACTAAGGGGGACAGGATGCGGTCGAGGTATAGGGAGATGAGTTCAGTGGGGCAATTACAGGCAGAGACTATGGGACGGCCAGGATTAGAGGGTTTATGGATCTTGGGAAGGAAGTAGATGGTGGAGGTGCGGGTGTGTGCGGACGATGAGGTTGGTGGCGGTGAGGGGGAGAGCGGAGGAGGAGATGAGGTCGTGGATGGTAGAGAGAGAGAGAGAGAGAGAGAGAGAGACATAAGGCGGTGAGCTGGCAGAAATGTTAGCACACTGGGTGAAATGCTTAGCAGTATTTCACCTGCCATTACGTACTGAGTTCAAATTCCGCCGAGGTCAACTTTGCCTTTTATCCTTTCGGGGTCGAAAAATTAAGTACCAGTTACGCACTGGGGTCGATGTAATCGACTTAATCCGTTTGTCTGTCCTTGTTTGTCCCCTCTATGTTTAGCCCCAGAAATGAGATAGATATATAGGTGCGGGAGTGGCTGTGTGGTAAGTAGCTTGCTAACCAACCACATGGTTCCAGGTTCAGTCCCACTGCGTGGCATCTTGGGCAAGTGTTTTCTGCTATAACCCCGGGCCGACCAATGCCTTGTGAGTGGATTTGGTAGATGGAAACTGAAAGAAGCCTGTCGTATATATATATATATATATATATATATATATGTATGTGTGTGTATATGTTTGTGTGTCTGTGTTTGTCCCCCTAGCATTGCTTGACAACCGATACTGGTGTGTTTACGTCCCCATCACTTAGTGGTTCGGCAAAAAGACCGATAGAATAAGTACTGGGCTTACAAAGAATAAGTCCTGGGGTCGATTTGCTCGACTAAAGGCAGTGCTCCAGTATGGCCGCAGTCAAATGACTGAAACAAGTAAAAGAGTAAAGAGAGAATATAGATAGATAGATAGATAGATATGTAAATATATATAAAGGGTGCAATTGGTAAATTGTCACACATGCACATTGTTTGTTTTTGAGTTTATCGACTACACAGTATATTAGGGTCAGTTGGGCACCATCTATGACAAAAACAGCACCATAACATAATTCACTCTACCAGAAATTTAGAAAGGATATACTGTACTGCTTGGCATTCACTCCAGATGCTCCAGTACTGACATTTCAGGTGCTGAATCTAGCAAAGAGGGTGGGTGCAGAAGTGATGCCAGGGTACTTTTGCTAAGAAACTCACAAGGGAAGAGAGATCATTGACAGTGTGCTTTGCTGTTGTGGAGAATTCAGTTCTTCATGCTCCACAGATTCGGTCACTTTCGCTAAATGTCCGCTCTCAAATTCTTCAAAATTCACAGTAGAACTCTCAATTGGCAGTCTGGCTCTGGGGGATGAATTCTTGAAGCACAATACTGCGGATGTCAAAAATACGATAAGCATCCTCTTGATTGAGCAGCAGCTCTGACAGGCCATTCACAGTGCTTGTGTCACTCAAAAACATGCATACGACCCGTTACCTTATTGCTGTAAGGTTGCCAAAGTATGCTCAATATCTCTGTAGCAGACTTCCCAAGTTTGACATAAAATTTCATGTTGGCACTTTGTTCTAACTTGCTCTCCATGACAAAGATCACAGACTATACAAAAATATGTAATCACAAAAGCTCAAATTTCACAATTTACAAAGTAAACAGAATATAGGCGCAGGAGTGGCTGTGTGGTAAGTAGCTTGTTACCAGCCACATGGTTCCGGGTTCAGTCCCACTGCGTGGCACCTTGGGCAAGTGTCTTCTACTATAGCCTCGGGCTGACCAAAGCCTTGTGAGTGGATTTGGTAGACGGAAACTGAAAGAAGCCCGTCGTATATATATATATATGTTATATATATATATATATATATTATATATATATATATATATATATATGTATATATATATATATATATATATATATATATATATTATATATATATATGCGTGTGTGTGTTTGTGTGTCTGTGTTTGTCCCCCTAGCATTGCTTGACAACCGATGCTGGTGTGTTTATGTCCCCGTTACTTAGCAGTTCGGCATAAGAGACCGATAGAATAAGTACTGGGCTTACAAAAGAATAAGACCCGGGGTCGAGTTGCTCGATTAAAGGCAGTGCTCCAGCATGGCTTTATGAAGGTCACTGCTAGCTTTCCCTGAGCATACAACCATGTGCTGCCACCTGTTAGTGCACTACAGAACTACGCCGGGAACCTTTTGATACCACCTTGTATATATCTGTGTATATAGCTGTGTGTGTGTGTGCCTGTACGTGTGTGTGTGTGTGTGTGTGTGTGTGTGTATGTGTATAGCCTTGCTCACATGATAGTTATAAACATGCATCACCATTGTACATCCTGCCTAGCCATGGAGGAATATTATCTTACTTGGAAACAGGTGAAGGTTGGTGAAAGGAAGGGCATCCCAGCTGTAGAAAATCTGTCTCAATGAATTCCATCTGACTTATGGAATAGGTGGAAAAGTAGATGTTAAGATAATAATGATGATGATGGTGATGATGATTGTGAGGAGGAGGAGGAGGAGGAGGATTGAAGATGATGATGATGATAGTGATGATGATGATATATACATACACACTTGCACACATTCATGCATGCACACTACACCTATACACACACATATTCATATACATGTGTATATGTGTGTGCGTATATGTATCGATGCATTTATATAAGTGTATGCATGCCTTTGAATAAAAGAATATGTATGCGTAGGTGTATGTATATATGTGTGTTTGAGCACATGTTTGTGTATATATATATATTGGTTGTATGTGTGTTTGAGTGTGTGTGTGTGTGTACACATATGCATGTGGCTGCATGTGTATCTGTGTATGTGCAAGTATATGTGTGTACGCTCATGTGTGTGTGTGTTTGATAACAAATAGTTGAATGTGTGAAGGGTATATATATATATTTTTAATCTCAGTGAACCGAAATGCCAGAGGCTGATTCTCTGCACCTGGTGTGATTTGCCAGTTCCAATTTCTAAAATACTTTTGCAATAATTCCTTACTGCTGCGTTTGGCATAATGGTTTGTGACAAATGACGACACAACACAGTACAGCATGCCTGTACAGATGGCCGATAAATCATCACCATCATCATAATCATCATCATCATTTCATGTCTGTCCTTCTGTGCACACGTGGGTAGATTAGAATTTGTTCTATTGCTGAATGCCCTTCCTGTCGCCTACCTGGGGAGAGTCTCTTTACTCTTTTACTTGTTTTGTTAATTTGACTGCAGCCATGCTGGAGCACTGCCTTTAATCGAGCAACTCGACCCCAGGACTTATTCTTTGTAAGCCCAGTACTTATTCTATCGGTCTCTTTTGCTGAACCGCTAAGTGACAGGGACATAAACACACCAGCATCGGTTGTCAAGCAATGCTAGGGGGACAAACACAGACACACAAGCATACACACAAGCATACACGCACACACGCACACACACACATATATATATATATATATATATATACATATATACGACGGGCTTCTTTCAGTTTCCGTCCACCAAATCCACTCACAAGGCTTTGGTCGGCCCGAAGCTATAGCAGAAGACACTTGCCCAAGATGCCATGCAGTGAGACTGAACCCGGAACCATGTGGTTGGTTAGCAAGCTACTTACCACTCCTGTCATTTTCTTTTTGTGCCTTATTATGTAACACACTCACCAGTAAAAATTTAAAAAGTAAAATAAAAAAATAAAAATAAGAAAAAGTGGAAATTTTACCAGTGAGTGTGTTACATAATTAGGCACAAAAAAGAAAATGACTCTCCCAGACACAGCAGAATATGCTTCAACACACGCACTCATATAAAGAATCTTGCAAACCAAATCCAAAAACGAAATATTTCTCCCATAGCTAGACATGTTTTCACAGAATATTCTTTTCTATTCTGGGTACAAGGCCTGAAATTTTGGGGGCAGGGCCCAGTTGATTAGATCAACCTCAGTAAGCAACTGGTACTTAATTTATTGACCTCGAAAGGATGAAAGACAAAGTTGACCTCGGCGAAATTTGAACACAGAATGTAAAGACAGGCAAAATACCTATTTCTTTACTACCCACAAGGGGCTAAACACAGAGGGGACAAACAAGGACAGACAAATGAATTAAGTCGATTATATCGACCTCAGTGCGTAACTGGTACTTATTTAATCGACCCCGAAAGGATGAAAGGCAAAGTCGACCTTGGCGGAATTTGAACTCAGAACATAGCGGCAGATGAAATACCGCTCAGCATTTCTCTCGGCCTGCTAACGTTTCTGCCAGCTCGCTGCCTTGTTTCCACAGAATATTGGAAACGAATGACACTGCCCATATGTCAGTGACATTTGTGTATCTCAATCACACAATGCCAAAGCAAGGAGACCTCTATATCTATGTAGAAAATATAACATGTGTCACAGGGCTCAGTGGTAAGAGCGTCAGGCTCACAATCATGAGGTAGTGAGTTCAATTCCTGGATCAGGCTGTATGTTGTGTACTTGAGCAAGACACTTTATTTCACGTTGCTCCAGTTCACTCAGCTGTAGAAATGAGTTGCAATGTCACTGATGCCAAGCTGTGTCAGTTTTTGCCTTTCCCTGGATAACATCGGTGGAGTGGAGAGAGGAGGCTGGTATGCATGGGTGACTGCTGGTTTTCCATAAACCACCTTGCCCAGACTTGTGCCTTGGAGGGTAATTAGGATCTTTTCGGTTTGAACGGCAGTTTTTAACATAATTTCTAGGTAACTAAAAAATTTTAAACTTCGTATACTGGTAGAATGTGTTTATAAAACATCTTTTTCTCTTGGCTTTATTGGAAAATTCTATAGTTTGTAAGATATTTGTTGTTTTTTTTCAATTTCTGCAATTTCAACCAATCACTGACGTCTATTGAGGCAAAAAAAACATTCTGTGCCGTATGAATATGTCCCTCGTTTAAGAAACAGATTGGGTTTATTTACATTTCTGAAGAAAAAAAAGATACCCTTCCCCCAACCCCTAACCCTAACCCTAAAATAGATTGAAATGCAATAGATCGATACTAGGCTCATAATTATGGGTGACAATTTTATATGACACCACTAGAAAAAACTGCCATTCAAACCGAAAAGATTCGGTAACTATCTGGGTGCAATCCCATGGTTAGTCATGACCAAAGGAAGTCTTATGGTATTGATCTATTGATCCTGAAGTTGGTTTTGGGCCATCTTGTCTTTCCTTCGAGCACAGTATACCTAGGACAACATTACACAATGTATCCATTTCTTTTTTTAAAAAAAAAGACTTTAGATTTTTATTTGAGAAAGATTTGGTGGCTATTTCTAGCATATCGATTGACTATATAGAGGCTGTAATTCCCACTTGGTGCAGCTGTTATTGTTGTTGTTGTTGTTGTTGAAGTAATGAGCCATACATTACATGAATCCGCTGATCTTCCTCACCCCACGACCTTCATTCCTCCTCCACACACACACAACACTCACACACACACACACACATACAACTCACACACAAAACATAACAAACATACACAATACACAAGTACATACACACACAACACACACTGACACACAACGCACAACACACACACACAATGCACAAATATATACACACACACACAATACATGCACACATTGACACACAACACACACACAAGGCACAAATATATACACACACATGCACACACACAATACACAAGTACATACATACACAACACACACATGCACACACATACATGCACACATGCACACATGTATACAAATCTCCCTACACCTGATGTCCACCCCTCCCTCTTTCATAACCTCCCCCAACACACACGACCTCCCCACACCTGATGTTTTCTCATCCCTTCCCACCTCCACACTGACACACCTGTGTTCACTTACCTCTTCCTCCTCCTCCTCTTCCTTCTCTTCCTCCTCCTCCTCTTCCTTCTCTTCCTCCTCCTCTTCCTCTTCCTCTTCCAAACTATTCCAAAAAGCTTCATTTCAAGTACTTTGTTTATATGGAAACTTCTCATCTGTATTCCCCTCACTTCCTGTATCTCTCTTTCTGCCTCTATCTGCCTGTCTGTCTGTCTGTCTGTCTGTCTGTCTGTCTGTCTGTCTGTCTGTCTGTCTATCTGTTTGTTTCTCTCTTTCTGTTTCCCACTCTCTCTTTCCCCCTCTCTCACTCTCTATCCCTCTGTCTGTCTGTTTGTCTCTCCCTCTGTCCCTCTTTCTGTCCCTCTCTCTGTCTGTTTGTCTCTCTCTGTCTCTCTGTGTCCCTCTCTCTCCCTCTCTGTCTCTCTCTCTATCCCTCTGTCTGTCTGTCTCTCTGTGTTCCTCTCTCTGTCTCTCTCTTTCTATCCCTCTGTCTGTCTGTCTTTCTGTGTCCCTCTCTCTCTCTTTCTCTCTCTGTCCCTCTCTCTGTCTCTCTCTGTCCCTCTCTATCTCCCTCTGTCCCTCTCTCTCTCATACATACGTACACAAGGTCAGCAATTTTTAAGTAAGAGGTTAATTGATTTCATTAACACCAGTATTTGACTGGTATTTCATTTTATTGACCCTTGAAAATAAGGAAAAGCAAAACTGACCACAGTTAAATTCGAACTCAGAATGTAAAGAGCTGAACGAAACACGGCTAAGCATTTTGCCAGCTCAATCTTATAATAATTCTGCTTGTCATTACATTACTTAGCTTATCAGTAACGCTTTCACATGATTAGAGAAAAAGAGGGAGAGAGAAAAAGAAGACAAGGTGAAGAGTGTGAGGCAGAAAGAGAGAGAGAGAAAGAGAGAGAAAGAGAGAGAGAGAGAGAGAGAGAGAAAGAAAATGAGGAAGAGAGAAAAAATGGAGAGAAAAGCATCCATGATATGTGGTAGGAGGAACGTAACATTTATTATGTGGTTAAAAAAGTTAGTTGAAGGTAGTGAGATAGAGGAGAGTTAGGAATATAATATTAGCAGAGGGGTGATGTTCTGATGGTGATGTTCTGAAAGAAGAGAGAGAGAGGGGGAAGTAAGACAGAGAGAGAGCGTGGAGACAGAGACAGTGAGAGAGAGATGACAGAAACGTCAGCACGCTGGGCGAAATGTGTAGCTGTATTTCGTCTGCCATTACGTTCTGAGTTCAAATTCCGTTGAGGTCGACTTTGCCTTTCATCCTTTCGGGGTCGATAAATTAAGTACCAGTTACGCACTGGGGCCAGTGTAATCAACTTAATCTGCTTGTCTGTCCTTGTTTGTCTCCTCTGTATTTAGCCCCTTGTGGGTATTAAAGAAATAGGGTGATGGAGGTTGCGATGGTGAGTGCATAGTGAAAAGTAATTTTTAAAAAATTGAACTGAGATTTTTTATATCACCTATCACTTAACACATATGTATCCCAAACTTGCCATTCACTTAAGAAAGAAACCAGTTTCCTGTTCACCTGTCACATGCAATGACTATAAATAAATCACAAGGGCAGACATTTGATAAAGTGGGGCTGTTCTTGCCTGAACCTGTATTTGGCCATGGTCAGCTACATGTTGCATTCTCAAGGGCTTGCAAATTATCTAGCGTGGCAGTTAAAGTTATCAACACTGACAAACAAGGGAAAAGAAGAGGGAGAACTTAGACGAATAACATAGTCCGCAAAGAAGTATTGGATTGAAAAGTGTACACAAATTGAAATGTATACTAGCTCTGACCCATTGCCTTAACTTATAAGTTACCATCGATGTGGTTTTCAGACTATGCCATGTTGCATTAAAATTTGATCCCTGTGAAATTGTGACCCTCATATTTTACATATAAAATAATATTTTATTATAAAAGTTTTGTTTTCTAGATATGAAATTGTGATTATGTAAATTTTAAAATGTAATTTTTTTGTTTATGTGGGAAATGTAAAATAAAAGTGAATATTTATTTTATGAGTGCTGTGTATTAAGTCTATAAAATTGTGCATAAATTATATAAAGTGCATTAAGTAATCATCGCATTCCAATTCCCTTCACTTTTCAATGAATAACAGATGAGCGACTATCTTTCCATGCAGACACAACACAGGCTATGCTTTCAGGCTTTTAGGATAAAGTTTTCAGGAATAACCCAAAAGGTTTACTATTAATTCCATGAAATATTCATGGGTCTCACTAGTAATAATGATAATGATAATAATAATAATAATAATCCTTTGTACTATAGGCACAAGGCCTGGAATTTGTAGGGAGGGGGACAGTCGATCACATCAACCCCAGTACTTGACTGGTACTTGGACTCCATTGGTGAAGAAGCTTTCATCCTGGTCAAAGAAAAAAGGTCATCAACAGCCAAGGGTTTTTCATGTTGGGGAAAGAGATATTAGTCAGATGAGGACAATTATTATTATTATTATTATTATTATTATTATTATGGCTGGGTCCCAACCCAAGCTGCAGCAACAAAGTTTATCTGCCATCATCACTGCTTGTGGGTCCTGGACATTCCAGGCCAGTGTCTGTAATCAAGTTGTTGATGTATGTTGATGTTTTCCTCTTCTTGCATCACCATGAAGTGGGTTCCACAAGACTAATTTGGATGCTTCCAATTCAGGGTGGTGCACACAGTAACCAGATAGTCAAGCCACTAACTTTTGTATTCATTTGTTATATGTTGCTACCATTTCACATTTAGGGCCATTGCGTAGCATCCGTTTGGCCCATTTGGTAATTTCTTTGCCAGTGACCATGTTCCCCTGCCGCTGGCAGAAACGTTAGCATGCCGGGCGAAATGCATAGCCATATTTCGTCTGCCGTTACGTTCTGAGTTCAAATTCCGCCAAGGTCGACTTTGCCTTTCATCTTTTTGGGGTCGATAAATTAAGTACCAGTTATGCACTGGGGTCGATGTAATCGACTTAATCCGTCTGTCTGTCCTTGTTTGTCCCCTCTGCATTTAACCCCTTGTGGGTAGTAAAGAAATACATATAATTGCACTGATTCGGGAGTTGCAATGAACAGCATTTTGATTTGCCTGGGCAATTTAGAGTCACAAACCAAAGATGGGGCCAAAACAGAAGAATAAGGAGTGGAATCAACCAGTTCAATTCCACAGTCATGCACACCAGTCATTGAAACTAAGGACTTGTGCAATGGAGCATTGTCCTGATGAAACAGGACCTTTTTCATCAGTGTTTGGTCTTGGTAGCCTTTTGTAACTGACTCAGCAAGTTGGCACAGAACTAGCCATTGATGGTGTGGCTCTTTTGAAGATAGTTAATAAGCACACTGTCCTTTGCATCCACACAGAAAACTGAAGCCCTCACCTTCCTTGCAGATGAAATGACTTTGGCTTTGCTGGATCAAGTGAGGAGGTGTCTTTCCACTGCATGGATTGTCTCTTTGTCTCTGGTTCAAGGTGATGAAGCTAACACTCCATCCTAGCTTAAGAAATGTTCAAGAAAACCAGCTGCTTCTGCCTGAAATAATGTTAAATTTTCCCATAATGTGATCAGCCTGGTGTGCTTTTGGTCAGGTGTCAAAAGATTTGGCACCCACAGAACAGAAACGTTCGTCATGCCAAGTTCATTGCGCAGAATATTCTCAACTCTCTCACAGGATATGCTAATAGCATTGACTGTTTGATTTGTAACTAGTCGTTTGCCATCCATCACGATGTGGTGAATATGATCAATGTTTTCCTTGGTGGTGGTAGTTACAGGATGTTCAGACCATGGGTCATCTTGAAAACTCTTCCTTCATCATCATCATCGTTTAATGTCCGCTTTCCATGCTAGCATGGGTTGGATGAATGACTGAGGGCTGGTGAACGAGATGGCTGCACCAGGCTCCAATCTTGATCTGGCAGAGTTTTTACAGCTGGATGCCCTTCCTAATGCCAACCACTCTGAGAGTAGTGGGTGCTTCTATGTGCCACCGGCATGGGGCCAGTCAGGCGGTACTGGCAATGACCTTGCTCGAATCTTTTACACATGTCACCGGCACAGGTGCCAGTATGGCGATGCTGGTAACAATCCTTCTCATCCTAAATTTAGCTGCCCACTTTTGCACTGTTGATAAAGCTTCAGCATCAGCTTCTAATGTAGCTACCATGTCAGCATGTATGTCCTTGTGTCCTTTTTCTGCAGGTACTTCATAACATTGTGATGTCAAATTTTCCCTATTTATAAGAGAGGTCACTACTAGTAACTTATGAAGGCTTCTTTGAAAAGTCAGATATTAGTTTATCTGGAAAGAATAATGTAGTTATTAATAAGAAGGGTTGAAATTAAAGCATGCAAGATTTCACCACTCTAGCATCACTCCTTCATAGTCAGCCTATGAACTTTTCAACCCACACACACAATAACGATTTTAAAAAGGCAAACATACATACACACACACACTCAGATACACACATACATATGCACACATCCACACATGTCCATGCATACATGCACACACTTATTTGTATAGAAATAATAAAAAATATGAAACAATAAAATAATTAGGAAATATGAAACAATAAAATAATTAAAACAAGATATTCTAAAACAAGATAATCTAATAACTAAAACACAAAAGATTACTGGTTCGGTTGTATTAAGGCATTTCACAGCTTTGTTCACTTAACCATTTGTCAAATTATGTTTGAATATAACTGAATGCACCACTAAACATTATTTGTTGATGAAACACGTAAACATCTTGAGGATAGTCTCTTTGAAGTCCAATATAATGTCTTAATTTTAATTTTATGAGCAATCTATCTTTTGCATGTGGTTTATGTTCTGAACTTGATTGTTTAGGTGTTGTTACAACTTTTTCCAAAAGTCAATGACATCAGAGATGCATAATTTTGTCTCTTAACAGTTTGTTTGATTTTCAGAGAATGGTTATCCTTTATTCATCTTTCTTCTCTGCATTCTATTTGTTGTTTTCCCAGGGAAGGATTTTGTTTTCATTTAGCAGAATTTCTTCTTCTTTACCTGTTTTCATTATTTTGTATTGTATGATTTTTGTGATTTGTTTCTCCTTTCATATTTTTCTCTGTCACCATTTCTTCCTCATCATGTAACGAAGAAGTGTTACTACAGATTGGTAATGATAGCAGACAAGGTCTTTTTTCTTTTACTTGCTTCAGTCATTATACTGTGGCCATGCTGGAACACCACCTTGAATTTTGGCTTCAAATTTTGGCACTAGCCAAGCCAGCAATTGAAGGAGGTAAATCAATTAGATTGACTCCAGTGCTCAACTGGTTATTGTTTTATCAACCCTGAAACATGAAAGGCGAGTCCAACTTTGGTAGAATTTGAACTCAGAATGTAAAGACAGACAAAATGCCACTAAGCATTTTGCTTGGAATAGTAATAATTCTACCAGCTTGTTGCATTAATTCATGTATTTATGATACTGAACTTCAAACTATTTCCTTTGCTAGCCCCAGAATTTTGGCTAGTGGCACTCTGAAGACTAGCAGTTGTTGTTCTTGTTATTGTAGCTCTATATTACTTTTTTTTTTCATTTAGTTTTCCAGTTCTTTGAAATGTTGCTAAGCATTTTGCTCAATGTGCTTAACGATTCTGTCAGCTCACCACCCTAACAATGATGATGATGATGATGATGATAGAAAAAGGGGCTGACTCTTTTCTTGCTCAGATATGAGATGATAGCAAAAGGGTTTGACTCCTGCCTAGCGCAGAGACCAGGAAACCCCGAAATGGCAGAAATTCAAAAGATAGTGCTCATGGGAGCTCCCCATATCCTACGTAAAATACTGACTGTGTAATCTCAAATTTTAAAACAAATTTATAATTTTCTTGTTTTCTTAAGCATTCTATAGAACATACTATGTACAAAACCAAATATATGGCACCCTAGGCATAAAACTTGTTAGTTCTTGTCGTCTCTGGATGAGACTTGGAGCCAACTTGTACAAATGCAAAAAAAAAGTCAAACATATAATAATAATAATAATAGTAATAATAATAATAATAATAATAATAATAATATACCCTGATGCAGTACCAGACAGTGGCTCACATGGCTTCTGATCTTAACTGATTGGAAGTGTTATCATATGTACAGCGTTTTGTCTTGGTATAAAAGATGGGCTACAGCAAATATTCTGTTCAATACCACAGATTTGCTTGCCAGTTGTTTGACCTTAACCAGTTGACCATGTCCCTTAGTGACTGACAATATGTGCATCTCTGATCATGAGCAGAAGTAGTGGGGAACATCATAGCCATGTGTTGAAAGGAATTATTAGAGGTTTGGATAATTCACCTTTGGAAACATGGGTGGTTCGTTCAACATCCTTAAACAACCCTTATTCAGGGATCTTTTGAGCGGGATGGGCTACTTGACCTGAAGAAAGTTCTAACTGGGCCCCAGCTGCAAGGTCATGCGCTGTTTATCTTAATATGAGATCACCATGTTGCACTCATATGGTTGTGATGCATGTACCTGGTGTACCATTATCAGACGGGTAGTCATCGTGGGTATACTGGGCTTTGTATATTTTACCCCAATGTCACTTTGATGGCATGCACTGCTCTCTCACTCAATAATAATAATAATAATAATAATAATAATAATAATAATAATAATAATTTTAATAACGATGATGCTGGTTTTATTTAATAACAAGTGATTTTTATATAGGCCCAGCAAAGGAGGCAGAGTAAGTCAATTACATCAACACTAGGATTTGAATGGTACATTATACCTCTCATTATACACTTGGATTGGATATGGTTGGCTTAGATGCTAAAGGGTTAAGGGAAGATGACCTGTGGTCAAAGGACCTCAAAATAAACTTGCATGTCCTAATGACCCCAGAAGGCCACAAAGGAATACAAGAAATGGTGCCTGGCAAAGTACTGCAACAAAAGGTATGAAATTGGTGATAGATAGTAGAAAGTCTTGTTAGGTCTGTTGCAGTAAAATACATGTTTTGAGTTCAAATTCTGCTGAGGTCAACTTTGCCTTTCATCCTTTCCGGGTTAATAAAATAAGAACCAGTTGAGAACTGAGGGCTGAGGTATTAGATTTGTCCTCTGCTCCTTAAGAAAATTTGCCAGTCTTGTATCAAATTTAGAAAGAATTATTGCCATTGTCATAAGAACTGAGAAGATCGACTTACCGTATTTTAATGTTGGCAGGGAGAGGCAAGGCAGTTGTTTTTAATACTTTGTCTTGTGGCAATACTGAAATGGATTTAGTATAGCAGACAAGATTCAAAGAACTGGGAATGGTGGTTTGCCTCTCAGAACCAACTGAAATCTTCTCGACTATTTCTTTAAGTACCACTTGATGAGGAAAGTAGATGAGGTGGGCGTGGGTGAGATG
>NC_043018.1:6891798-6894298 GCF_006345805.1 Octopus sinensis | reverse complement strand
CTGCCTCCTTGCCTTGACTTCATGTGGTAGTTGTAAATGAACCCCATCGTCATGCAAGCAGTGTCCTTTCTTTTCTAATCTTCCATGAAAACATGTTTTGGTCATTGGGAAATATCATTACCTCACTTGAAAACAGATGAAGGTTGGTGGCAGGAAAGGCACCAAACCATAGAAAATTTGCCTCGACAAATTTTGTCTGACTTCTGCAAAAAAAGCACCATCCGATCATGGCCGTTTGCCAGCCTCATCTGGCACATAAAAGCACCCACTACACTCACAGAGTGGTTGGTGCTAGGAAGGGCATCAAGCCGTAGAAACATTGCCAGATCAGACTGGGCCTGGTGCAGCCTTCTGGTTTTCCAAACCCCAGTTGAACCGTTCAAGCCATGTTAGCATGGAAAGCGGACGCCAAACAATGATGATGATGATGAATGATTAAGGGAAGTACTACATGAGTACCGAGACCAATTTAGTTAATTAGCCCCTTCCACAAGCGTTTCAAGCCTTGTACCCAGAGTAGAAAAGATTATTATTATTATTATTATTATTATTATTATTATTAGGCGCAGGAGTGGCTGTGTGGTAAGTAGCTTGCTTACAATCCACATGGTCCTGGGTTCAGTCCCACTGCGTGGCACCTTGGATAAGTGTCTTCTACTATAGCCTCGGGCCAACCAAAGCCTTGTGAGTGGATTTGGTAGGCGGAAACTGGAAGAAGCCTGTCGTATATATGTGTATATATATATATATATATATATTTATATGTATATGTATATGTGTGTATATGTTTGTGTGTCTGTTTGTCCACCCAGCATTGCTTGACAACCGATACTAGTGTGTTCACATCCCCGAAACTTAGTGGTCCGGCAAAAGAGACCGATAGAATAAGTACTAGGCTTACAAAGAATAAGCTCTGGGGTCGATTTGCTCAACTATAAAGGGGGCGCTCCAGCGTGGCTACAGTCAAATGACTGGAACAAGTAAAAGAGTAAAAGAGATAATTCTTCTTCTTCTTCTTCTTCTTATTATTATTGATATTAAGGCTGGCAGAATCATTAGCACGCTGGGTGAAATGATTAGCGGTATTTTGCCCGTTGCTACATTCTGAGTTCAAATTCCTTTCATCCTTTCAGGGTCGATAAAATAAGTACCAGTTGAACACTGGAGTCGATGTAAATTTGTTGCCCTTGTGGCAAAATTTGAAACCTTTATTATTATTATTATTAATATTGTTATTATTATTATTATTATTATTGTTATTATTATTATTATTGAGTGAGCGAGCAGAGCATGCCATCAAAGTGACACTGGGGTAAAATTATACCCCCAATATACCCATCATGACTACCCGTCTGATAAAGGTACACCAGGCACATGCATCACAACCATATGTGCGCGACATGGTGATCTCATATCAAGATAAACAGCACATGACCTTGCAGGTGGAGCCCAGTTAGAATTTTCTTCAGGTCGAGTAACCCATCCCGCTCAAAAGGTCCCTGAATAAGGGTTGTTTAAGGACGTGAACGAAACACCCATGTTTCCAGAGGTGAATATTCAACCCCAAAGAATCCCTCTCAACACATGGCTATGATGCTCCCCCACTACTTCTGCTCGTGATCAGAGATGCACCTATCGTCAGCCACTAAGAGACATGCTCAACTGGTTAAGGTCAAACAACTGACAAGCAAATCTGTGGTATTGAGCAGAATATTTGCTGTAGCCCATCTTTTATACCAAGACAAAACAATGTACATGATAACACTCAATCAGTTAAGATCAGAAGCCATGAGAGCCACTGCCTGGTACTGCATCAGGGCATTTATTATTATTATTATTATTATTATTATTATTATTATTATTATTATTATTATTATTATTATTATTTTTATGATTATCATCATCATCACAAATTCGAAAACCATTTTCGATCAAAATAAAAATCAAATGGAAATTGCAGTTAAGACACCTGTGCCGGTGACATGTAAAAAGCACCGTCCAAACGTGTAGATGCCAGCGCCGCCTGACTGGCATCCGTGTTGGTGACACGTAAAAGCACCAACCAATCGTGGCCACTTGCCAGCCTCCCCTGGCTCCTGTGCCGGTGGCACGTAAAAAGCACCCACTACACTCACGGAGTGGTTGGCATTAGGAAGGGCACCCAGCTGTAGAAACACTGCCAGGTCAGACTGGAGCCTGGTGCAGCCTCCTGGCTTCCCAGACCCTGGTCGAACCGTCTAACCCATGCTAGCATGAAAAACGGACGTCAAATAATGATGATGATGATGATGATGATGATGATGATCTTCTCTCACTACATCTCCTCTCATACCGTATTTCAGTTTCATTTTGCTCTTTATAACTCTCCTTTTTTTTAAAAAAAAAAGCTAAAACCCTACTTCAGAAACTGGTTCACCCAATTCCCCCCTACTTCTTGCCTTAGGCCTCATTTCTTTCTTTCTTTCTTTCTTCTTTCTTTCTTTCTTTCTTTCTTTCTTTC
>NC_043018.1:6879298-6886798 GCF_006345805.1 Octopus sinensis | reverse complement strand
ACCGCCTTTTAGTCGAGCAAATCGACCCCGGGGCTTATTCTTTGTAAGCCCAGTACTTATTCTATCGGTCTCTTTTGCCGAACCGCTAAGTGACAGGGATGTAAACACACCAGCATCGGTTGTCAAGCAATGCTATGGGGGACAATCACAGGCACACAAACATATACACACACACACATATATATATACATATATACGACAGGCTTCTTTCAGTTTCCGCCTACCAAATCCACTCACAAGGCATTGGTCGGCCCAGGGCTATAGCAGAAGACACTTGCCCAAGATGCCACACAGTGGGATTGAACCCGGAACCATGTGGTTGGTAAACAAGCTACTTACCACACAGCCACTCCTACGTCTATGTGTATATATATATATATAGAAAGATAGATAGATAGATAGATATACAGATAAATAGATATACAGATAGATAGATCGATAGATAGATAGATAGATAGATAGATAGATAGATAGATAGATAGATAGATAGTAGATAGATAGATAGATAGATAGAAAAATAGACAGATATTGTGTATACACTCACAATGAATAAAAACATTAAAAGGCGGCGTGATTTGTTGATTTGTGAGTTCAAATTCAGCCTTGATTACAAACTGATATTCCTGTCCACAAATCACCTGATGAGGAAGAGGCACTTTACCATAAAAGACAGAAAAACCAAACATACTCTCCACTCCACTTGCTTCCTCCTTTTAAAAATGGTTTTTCAAGGCATTAATAAATGCAGTGCCATGCACAAGCATGTCGTTCTGTTTCAAAGACTATAATTTACAGATGCAATAAGAGTTCTTTTATTTTGGCTTACCATTCCAACAGAATCTCGTGCTGTCAATTATTTGTTCTTTTTATTTTATTCATTTTCAATTTTTTTTTTTCTGTGTAGATTTTTTCTTCTAAAATATTTTTCCTTGTATTTCTTCTTTTATTCTTTTACTTGTTTCAGTCATTTGACTACTGCCATGCTGGAGCACCGCCTTAAAGGGTTTTTTTTTTAGTTGAAGAAATCAACCACAGGACTTATTCTTTGTAAGCCTGGTATATCATTGGCGAACTGGCAGAAACGTTAGCACGTCGGGCGAAATGCGTAGCCATATTTCGTCTGCCGTTACGTTCTGAGTTCAAATTCTGCCGAGGTCGACTTTGCCTTTCATCCTTTCGGGGTCGATAAATTAAGTACCAGTTACGCACTGGGTCGATGTAATCGACTTAATACCTGTCTGTCCTTGTTTGTCCCCTCTGTGTTTAGCCCCTTGTGGGTAGTAAAGAAATAGGTATTTCATTGGTCTCTTTTGCTAAACCACTAAGTTACGGGGATGTAAACTCACCAATATCGGTTGTCAAGTGATGATGGTGGGGACAAACATAGACAGAAACTCAGACACATACACACACACACACACACACATGATGGCTTTCTTTTGGTTTCCGTCTACCAAATCCACTCACAAGAACCACGCGACTGGGAAGCAAGCTTCTTACCACAAAGCTACACCTATTTTCAATTTATCTTTTACCTGTTTCATCCACTGGACTGCGGTCATGCTGGGGCAATGCCTTGAATGGTTTTTGTCAGATAAATTTACACCAGTACTGATTTTTTAAAATTTAATTTTCTTGTCAGATTCATCTATTTTGCCCCACTGCTATGTTATGGGGATATAAACAAACCAACACCGATTGTGTTGTGAAGCAGTAAGGTGTTGGATACAAACATATGTACACACGTACACACACACACACACAGACACATATGTACACACGTACATACACACACACAGACACATATGTACACAGGTACATACACACACACAGACACATATGTACACACGTATATACACACACACAGACACATATGTACACACGTACATACACACACACAGACACATATGTACACACATACATACACACACACAGACACATATACACACGTACATACACACACACAGACACATATGTACACACGTACATACACACACACAGACACATATGTACACACATACATACACACACACAGACACATATGTACACACATACATACACACACACAGACACATATGTACACACGTATATACACACACACAGACACATATGTACACACGTACATACACACACACACAGACACATATGTACACACTTACATACACACACACACAGACACATATGTACACACATACATACACACACACAGACACATATGTACACACGTACATACACACACACAGACACATATGTACACACGTACATACACACACACAGACACATATGTACACACGTACATACACATACACATACACATATGTACACACATACATACACACACACAGACACATATCTACACACATACATACACACAGACACATATGTACACACATACATACACACACACAGACACATATGTACACACGTACATACCACACACACACATATGTACACACATACATACACACACCAGACATATGTACACACGTACATACACACCACCAGACACATATGTACACACGTACATACACACAACACACACATATGTACACACATACATACACACACCCGACACATTGTACACACATACATACACACACACAGACACATATGTACACACATACATACACACACACAGACACATATGTACACACATACATACACACACACAGACACATATGTACACATGTACATACACACAGACACATATGTACACACGTACATACACACACACAGACACATATGTACACACGTACATACACACACACAGACACATATCTACACACGTACACACACAGACATATATGTACACACGTACATACACACATACACAGACACATATGTACACACATACATACACACACACAGACACATATGTACACACGTACATACACACAGATACATATGTACACACATACATACACACACACAGACACATATGTACACACGTACATACACACACGACACATATGTACACACATACACACAAACACACAGACATACATGACACATGCATCTGAGTATTTTCTGTCTACCAAATCAACCAAAGACTATTATTGTAGAAAACATTTCCCCAAGATGTCACACAGTGAGACTGAACCTAAAACCATGAGAGGATTTTGCATGTTATATTTACATAGGCATAAGTGTGGATGTGTGGTAAGAAGCTAGCTTCTCAACAACATGGTTCCAGGTTCAGTCCCATTGCATGGCATCTTGGGCAAGTGTCTTCTGCTATAGCCTCAGGCCAACCAAACCCTTGTGAGTGGATTTGGAAGACAGAAATTGAAAGAAGCCTGTTATCTATCTATAATCTATCCATCTATCTATCTATCTATCTATCTATCTATCTATCTATCTATCTATCTCTATCTATCTATCTATCTATCTATCTATCTAGCTAGCTAGCTAGCTATCTATCTATCTATCTATCTATCTATCTATCTATCTATCTATCTATATCTATTTATCTATCTTTCTAATATATATATATATATAAATTCAGCATAATTTAGATTCAAATGAATATGGTACTTAAGTCAGAGGCACCAGAATTTTGTATGGTATTATCCATATAAATCCATGGGATGATTATGATCAAAAATAAGCAACAAGTATATCTTCGGTAATTTGGTACGATCGTTCATGCTACTTCTGATGTAATACTTACAATGTTTAATAAAATGAAGTAGCATGAAACGATCGTACCAAATTACCGAAGATATACTTGTTGCTTATTTTGATTATATATATATATATATATAATATATATATATATATATATATATTATATATATATACATATGTATATATTTGTGTGTGTGTCTGTGTTTGTTACTCCCCCATCACTTGACAACTGATGTTGGTGTGTTTACATCTGTGTAACTTAGTGATTCGCCAAAACAGATTGATAGAATAAGTACTAGGTTTACAAAGAATAAGTCCTGGGGTTGATTTCTTCAACTATAACCCTTGAAGGTGGTGCTCCAGCATGGCCACAGTCAGATGAGGGAAACAAATAAAAGAATAAAGATTCTCCTTAATTAGATTTCTTGTTTAGTTTTTTTTTGCTTAAATTTTTCAGATCTTTCGACGTGTTTTCACTTTCTAAAATTTTCTGTCTTTTTGTTAAATTTCATAAATCATAAAAAAAAATTGCGTGGTTGTGTGGTCAAGAGGCTTGCTTTGCAACCACATTGTTTCAGTCTCAGTTCACTGCAAGGCACTTGGGATTTGCCTGAATGTATTCCACTATAACCATGGGCTGATCAATGCCTTGTCGGTGAATTTGGTAGACAGAAACTGGGTGGGAACACATCTTATATATCTCTCTTGCTCTGTCTTGTTGTTGCTGCTGTTGTTGTTGTTGCTATTGTTGTTCACTCTCCCTCCACCCTCTCTCTTTGTATGTATATCTATCTATCTGTCTAATCTATCTATCTACCTATATATATATAAATTTATATATTGTTATATTTTGGGATGGTCATTTTCTTTATATCTGTTTCAACACATGATTTCACATCAGGAATTTTGCAAAACAAGTACATTAACATGTGTGTATATATATATATGATGTGTGTGTGTGTGTGTGTATATATACATATACATATATATACATATACATGTATACATATATATATATACATACCCACACATGTATGTATATTTGTATCTATGTGTGTGTGTATATATATATATATATACACATATATATGCATACATATTTATATATGTATATATATATATATACACATATATATACATACATATTAATATATGTATACATATATATACACACACACACACACACACACATGTATGTATATTTGTATGTATGTATGTATGTATGTATGTGTGTGTGTGTGTGAGTATATATATATATATATATGTGTATATATATTATGTGGTAAAGCTTCAACATGTAGAAAAGCAGTCAGTCAGTTAAGAGACTAAATATAATGTTATAACAAAAACCACAAATGCTAAAAAACAGCTACCCAGGGTTTCCTGGTCAAAATAATTAATTTTACCATTTTTCAAGCTGTGAACATCTGCTCAAATGACAACTCACAAATGGTCTTTTTCACAGCTTGAAAAATGGTAAAATAAATTATTTCGATCACGAAACCCTGGGTAGCTGTATTTGATAAGATTTGTGGTTTTTATTATAACATTATATATATATATATGATGATATATACTTTAAAATTTATTCTCTAGAACAATTAGTTTCTATTTGATGACACCTACTACTGATAGGTGTGTGGAATTGCGATGGGAACAAATGCACCCCCATCTCTTGCGAACCTAATAATAGGATATTTAAAATTAACCTTATATGAAGTATCACCACAAAAATAGGGATACCCCATGTTACCATTATATGAGAGAGGACTGGAAAAGATATCTGGATGAATGCTTTGTCATTTGGAATGAGACCATTGATAAACTCTTTGAATTTATATCAATACTAAATAATATAAAACCAAATATTCAGTTTACAATGGAATATAGCAAAGGACAACTTCCATTTACTCTTTTACTCTTTTACTCGTTTCAGTCATTTGGCTGTGGCCATGCTGGAGCACCGCCTTTAGTCGAGCAAATCAACCCCAGGACTTTTTCTTTGTAAGCCTAGTACTTATTCTATCGGTCTCTTTTGCCGAACCACTAAGTTACGGGGACGTAAACACACCAACATCAGTTGTCAAGTGATGTTGGGGGGACAAACACAGACACACAAACATACACACATACATATATATATGCTAGCATGGAAAACGGACGCTAAACGATGATGATGATGATGATGATGATGATATATATATATATACATACATATACATATACATATATACGACGGGCTTCTTTCAGTTTCTGTCTACCAAATCCACTCACAAGGGTTTGGCTCGAGGCTATAGTAGAACATACTTGCCCAAAGTGCCACACAGTGGGACTGAACCCAGAACCATGTGGTTGGTAAGCAAGCTACTTACCACACAGCCACTCCTTCTCCTAGATATATTTCTAGATATTTTGATAGGAAAATGTCAGCAACCAAATTGAAGCTGATATCTATCATAAACCAATAGACTCAAGGCAGTATCTTCTGTTTGGTTGATGCCACCTAAAACCCATGAAAAGAAATATTCCTTTTAATTTACCGAAAAGGATTTGCACAATATTGTCTGACACAAATACTTGGGACCTTTGACTTCAAAACTTCAGAAGAACACCAGCCAAGAGACATTATCCACCCTCACTTATAGATGATGGAAATAAACCAGTGAAGAAAATAGGCATCAAAACGCTAAGGAAAACAAAATAAAATCCCATACCTTATCTAAAAATACTGAGGCATACACCCCATTATTCAAAATGTACCAGAGTTCACTAGGGATCCAAAGATGAACCACATTCTACAAATGCACAAATTCATCAATTGTAAAAACAACTCAAATCACTAAAAAGACTGAGAAATGTGAAGCTATACCCAACAACAACAAAACCAAAACTTAAAAAATTGGTGATGTCCAAATTGTGGAATATGTCCCAACCTAGTGGAAGGTTTCAAATTATATAGGCCAAGCAAAGAAGTCACTTAGCTGGAGAACTACACTACATAAGAAGTGATCCATTTCCTAACATATAAACAGATACAAATTGAGTGAATGCATAAAGAGATGTGCAGGGAATCTCCAAACAAACTTCATGCTTTTCCCCATCTACTAGTGCAAGGAAACAGTTTCTATACAAGAATAACTAAATAAAGAAAATATATTCATTGAAAAATACAAACTACGCCTGAATATGAATGCATAACCAACTTTGGTTTTTGTAAATATTTTTAGTCATGAATGCATAACTAAAACTGTGCATATTTTATTTCCCTACTTAAACTCAAGAGTTTCTATAAACATTTACCCTCCCCAAAAAGTATACCCCACCCAAAAAAGTGCAATTAACTCCCTTGTCTCAAATAATGACAATCACCAATTATCTCCCCTTAGATTCATTTACAAACAAATGCGGATTCCTTTACAAACAAATCCTCATACAAGCAACATGGACTAAAAACTTTTTAAGAAAATATGGAATATTTTCACCAGTTCAATGTCATGATTAGCAAAATGCAAAGCTGGTTGGCTACCATAGTATTCTATACTTTAAAATATATTAAAAATATATAAATTATATAATTATATATATATAATTATAAATTTTCTTTCTTTTATTGTATATTTTTTTCACTGCAACTCACCACATGAATAAAATCTCAAACAAAACTCTTTTTTACTACATGCATATATATATATATACATATATATAATATATACATATATATATATATACATATATATATATATACATATATATATATATACATATATATATATATACATATATATATATATACATTTACATACACATGCACATGCACATACACATACATACACATATATTTTAAATAAAATGAGCCAACAAAACCTAGGCTGG
>NC_043018.1:6864298-6874298 GCF_006345805.1 Octopus sinensis | reverse complement strand
GTAGCAGAAGTTGGCATTCTGGAAGCATTGCCGGCAGAATAGAAACAGGGTGGAAAAAGTTCAAAGAATTATAACTATGCTAGTAACAAAGGGATTATTTTTCCAGATGAAAGATAGGTTGTATGAGGGTTTTGTACGGAATGCAATGACGAATTGAATGCGGTTAGGTTGTACGAAGGTTGGCAGGAAATAAAATGAGCATGCTCTGTCGGATGTAAAATGCTAATGTGCATGAATTACAGAGAATAAATGAACTGAAAAAAGAAAATCTGGGGAGAACAAGTCAGATGTATAGTGCAAGAGAGAAGCCTGCGTTGGTTCAAACATGGAGGACAACAGGGGAAGGACAAAGTCAAAAGGGGAAAAACCAAAGAAAATACGGTGCTGAAAGCCAGTAAAACAAAATGGGCATAAAATGATGTTTGATGTTTGATAATGATGACGGTGATGATGATGACAGTTGTGGCACCTCTAACATGTAATGTATTGCTTTATATCTTCATAGAAGAACCAGAATCTTTCTGTTTAATCTTATTGGTACCAATCTGACAGAAACTGTCACTCATAGCATGTTACAGACTTCCTAATTTAAATTGAGCGAAATTAAAATCTTCCAATCAAAATTTTATGTTAATTTATGTTGCAAACACCAATTTACTAATGACAAACTTATGTTACAAAATTTGTCATGATTTTCCAAATTAATTCAAATAAAAACAGTGCATTTCAAAAAAAAAAAAAACAAGCTACAAAAATCTTACGGTGATCTAAATCAAAATTCTATATCAAAATTCTATCTAAATTTAAGTTCCAAACATCAGGTTGATAATAACAGAATTATTTTTTAAAGTTCTTAATGATTTTCAAGATTAAATTAAAAAAAGAAAAAAAATGCAGTGAATTTCAGCAGAGAAATGGTAGCAAAATTCTTAAATTAAAGACTTCTATCAAAATTCTATGTAAATTGCTGCAGGAGTGGCTGTGTGGTAAGTATCTTGCTTACCAACCAAATAGTTCTGGGTTCAGTCCCACTGCATGGCATCTTGCCTTAAATAATAATAATAATAATAATGATAATAATAATAAAATGCCCTGATGCAGTACCAGGCAGTGGCTCTCATGGAGTACCAGGCAGTGGCTCACATGGCTTCTGATCTTAACTCATTGGAAGTGTTATCATGTACATTGTTTTGTCTTGGTATAAAAGATGGGCTACAGCAAATATTCTGTTCAATACCACAGATTTGCTTGTCAGTTGTTTGACCTTAACCAGTTGAGCATGTCCCTTAGTGGCTGACGATATGTGCATCTCTGACCACGAGCAGAAGTAGTGGGGGAACATCATAGCCGTGTGTTGAAAGGAATTATTAGAGGTTTGGATAATTCACCTTTGGAAACATGGGTGTTTTGTTCAAAATTCATAAACAACCCTTATTCGGGGATCTTTTGAGGCGGGATAGGTTACTCGACCACAAGAAAATTCTAACTGGGCCCCACCTGCAAGGTCATGTTCTGTTTATCTTGATATGAAATCACATCACCATGTCGCACACATATGGTTGTGATGCATTTGCCTTTGTACCCTTGTCAGACGGGTAGTCATGATGAGTATACTGGGCTTTGTATATTTGTATCTCAGTGTCACTTTGATGGCATGCACTGCTCTCTCACTCAATATTACTACTACTACTACTACTACTACTACTACTACTAATAATAATAATAATAATAATTATAATAATAATATAACATATATTTTAACTTTTGTATAAATCTTCATATATTCTCAGAGCATTTTTCATCTTCGTTTATTTCTTCTTCTTCAGATTAGAAATGATTTATATATGTGTGTGTGTATGTGTATGCTTGTGTGTGTATGTGTATGCTTGTGTGTGTGTGTGTGTATGTGTGTATAACGAGGGTGGTCGTGCTGGTGGGGGCAACTGTCGGGCAATGGCGATGATGATGATGTTGATGATGAAAAACAATGGAGATGACAAAGATGATAATAATAATGTCCAATAGTACCAACAGTAGCAGCAGTAATAGTAGAAATAGTAGCAGCAGCACAGCAGTAGTAGTAGTAGTAGTAGTAGTAGTAGTAGTATTACCTGCTTCAGCCAGTTTGAATATGACCGATGACCATCAAGACATTGTTGTATAATGTCCCTATATACATTTACTTTCTTTTAAATCTCTCCAGTTCTTCATATATTATCTTGCCACGTAATTCTTGGTTCTTTCCCCCCTCCGCCCACCAACCCTTTACCATTCCTTTTACCTTCTATTATCAATCTCTGCAAAGCATTTTCTTTCCAATTAAGTGTCCAAAATATTTTAGTTTTCTCTCATTGACGGCGTCGAATAAAATTTGCTCTTATACACATACACACACGCACATATATGTATATATACATACACATATATGTATATTATATATATTATATATATATATATATATATACACATATATATTATACATACACACATATACATAATATATGTATATATATATATACACCCACACATACATAATATATATACTCATATAAATGTACACATATATATGTATGTGTATGCACACACACACATATATATGTAATATATATTATATATATATGTATATAGATATATATACATATACATATATATATGTGTGTATATATTTATATATATATATATATACACACACATACATACACACACACACACACACACACACATATATATATACATATATACATATGCATATATACATAGAAAGCAGTCGCCATATTCCCTTCCACATTGAATAACTCTGATGAGCGTTAAGTTATATAATCAGATTGTTACCTAACACTCCATTGTATTCTTTATGCAAAACTGCAGCTATGATGAATATTCAATTCTGTACATTTTGGATAATAATATACATACATATATCCAAATCATTCATACATACAGACATATGTACCTACGTATGTTTGTATGCATATGCATGAATATATTTAGGGAGAGTTTACGAAAAAAACAAAAGAGGAAGACAGGTGGTGTACAAAACAAACAGATGTATTAGTATAACGCTCAGGAATAGAAAAAGTCTTTTATGTTTTGAGCTTACGCTCTTCTACAGAAAGGGGACACAGAAAAAAACAAGGAGAGAAAAAATGTGTGTAGTAGCTAACGATCTATCATGGCAACTGAATATATATTATATATATATCTTATATATATGTATATATATATATCTTCCAAGCTATACACATATTTACATGCATCAAAATACAGAACCAGATACTGCAACAGCTTGGGCTTCAAAGGCCCACAGCTCTTCACCATCCTTCCAAAATGCCTGAGAGACCTGCATGGTGTGGATGTAAGTGTGTTTGAAGCAAAACTGGATCTCTTCCTGTCAAGGGTTTCAGATGAGTCTACCTCATGGCTGGAAGCGCAGATGAGAGCAGCAGCATCAAGTTCCGTCATTGACCAAATGCCACATATCAGAGGAGGTTTCAAATATTAGTGTAGTTCAGTCAACAGTGGTGCTCCAGCGTGACTCCAGTTTTGAAGTTGAAATATTTTAAAAGATTTTATATGTATATAAAACTATGGTCACCACACAATATAATGTTAACAGCAGAACTCAAAGCAATCCAATGAAGCTACACTAAGAAGATCTTTTCATTGCAACATATCAGCTACTGGGAAAGACTGAAAGTATTAAAACTCTTCTCCCTGGAGCAAAGGTGGGAGAGATATGCAGTGATATACATCTGGAAAATCCTTAAGGGTCTTGTCCCGAATTTTGGTATTCAAAGTTACCCCAACAGTAGAATGTGGCACCACTGCATGGTGCCCAAATCCCAACATCACCATCAAAATACAGGGCCAGATACTGCAACTGCTCGGGTTTCAGGGGACCACAGCTCTTCAATATCCTTCATAAATGCCTGAGAGACCTGGATGGTGTGGATGTGGGTTACTTTAAAACTATACTGGATCTCTTTTTGTCAGGGGTCCCAGATGAACCTACCTTTCGGCAGGAAACACAGATGCGGGCAGCGGCGTCGAACTCCCTTGTTGATCAAGTGCCACGTATCAGAGGTGGTTTCACATACTAGTGTAGCTCATTCAACAGTGGTGCCCCAGCATGGCCGCAGCCTTCGGGCTGAAACATTTTTAAGGATTTAAGGATTAAGGATATAATGATATAATTATATTCATATGCACACATACACACACAAACACACATACACACACACACGAAGATATGTGACCTGATGGTTAAGGTATTCAGCTCCCAATTGAGCAAGACATTTTATTTCACGTTGCTCCAGTCCACTCAGCTGGCAAAAATGAGTTATACCAGTAATTCAAAGGGGCCAGCCTTGTTTACATTTTCTGTCAAGCACTGAATCTCCCTGAGAACTCTGCTAAGGGTACGCACAGTGTCTGTGGAGTGCTCAGCCACTTGCATGTTAATTTCACAAGCAGGCTGTCTCTTTGATCAGATTACCTGGAACCATCATTTTTGTCATCATCACCACCACCATCATCACCACTATCATCATCATTATCATCCTCATTATCATCATCATCATCATCATCATCTCCATCATCACCATCACCACCACCATCACCAACATTATCATCATCTTCATCGTCATCATCACTATTGTTACCATTTAACACCTGTGTTCCATGCTGGCATGTACATAGCTGCTAACTCGCTAGAAATAGCAGGTTAAGGACCCTCCCTCAACCCTTATTCAAATCTCACCCTACAAGACCATGTAGTTCTGGATATGTACAAGAGAAACAAAAAAAACCCACTTCAAAGCTGGTAGAACTCTGACCAAATGTCTGCCAGAGTGGCACTGACCCCAGGATAAACTGTCACCATGGCAATGGCATCAACAACTAAAACGAGAATACTACAAAAGTGATTGGCAAGATTGTTCCGGAACAGATTTAGAACAAGAACACACCATGTCCTGCTTCTTCTCTGGAAGACACTTCTCAATCATCTAGGATTATTGCTTCCAGCTATGGCCACCTCTTAGCGCTAAAATTACTGTTGCATTGGAAGCCGTCCAACAGCATCGGTTTATGCGTCTTTGTTCATAAGTGTGGATGTGTGTATATGTGTGTGCACATATTTTTGTGCGTGTATGTATGTGTTCGTGCATGTATGTATATGTATGTGTCTGTGCATGTGTGTGTGAGTATTTTTGAGCATGTGTGCATATGTCTGTGTGTATATGTCTGTGTTTTGTGCCTCTCTGTGTGTGTATATGTCTTTTCGTGTGTGTATGTATTTTTAGCTATGTGTGTGTATTTCTGTGCATGTGTGTGCATGTCTATGTTCATGTATATGTGTGTGTACATATTTTTGTGCATGTGTGTATTTGCCTCTGTTTGTGTATATGTGTCGGAACGTGTCTGTGAGTGTTTCATGTGTTTATGAGCATGTGTATGTGTGTGTGTGTGTGTGCAACTGTGTGTTTGTGTGTATATAAATATATGTCTTTATCAATGTATATATATATATATCTAGGTACACGTGTACTTCTCATTTTACATATGCTTGTGTGTGTGTGTGTGTGTGTGTGTGTGTGTGTGTATGCGTAAGTATGTGCACACGTGTGTGCATGCGAGTGTTCATGTGTGCTTGGGTATGACTCTGCATGCGAGCAAGTGTGTGTGTGTATCTAAGTACATATGCATGTGTGTGTGTGTGTCTCTGCCTATATCTATGTATATGTAAATGCGTATGACTGTGCATGTGTGTATAGATGAAAGCATGCATGTGCATGTGTGTATATTGTACTATCTGTATTAGTGTGTGTGTGTGTATATGAACATGTGCTTGTTTTATGTCTAGGTTTGTGTGTGAGGAAGTGTTTGTATGCATTAGCATGATTGTGTGTGTGTATGTGCATGAGCGTATAATTATGTACGGTTGTGTCTGTGTGCACGTGTGTGTGTGTGTGTTTGTGTTTGTCCATATGTATGTTTGTGTGCTTGTGTGTCTATGTGCATGTTTCTGTTTTCTTCAGGCGTGTGCCTGTCTGTCATCATTGTTGATGGTGTTGTGATCTGTCGTTACGTTCCGAGTTCAAATTCCACCAAGGTCGACTTTGCGTTTCATCCTTTCGGGGTCGAAAGATCAAGTACCAGTTATGCACTGGGGTCAATGTAATCGACTTAATCCCTTTGTCTGTCCTTGTTTGTGCCCTCTCTGTGTTTAGCCCCTTGAAGGTAATAAAGAAATATATATATATATGTATATATAATGTATGTATGTATTTGTGTGTCTGTGTTTGTTCCCTCATCATTGCTTGACACCAATGTTGGTGTGTTTATGTCCCCGTAAAACAAGTAAAAATAAAAGACACAATATCTGCATCAGTTTGTATTGCTGGCACGTCTGTGTGGTAAGAAGCTTCCTTCCCAACCACAGGGTTCCAGTTTCAGTCCTACTGAGTGGCACCTTGGGGCAGTGTCTTTGGACTGGCCAAAACCTTGTGAGTGGATTTGGTAGGTGGAAACTGAAAGAAGCCCATCGTATATATGTATGTGTTTATGTGAGTGTCTTTGTGTTGTGTTTGTCCCCCAGCCATCGCTTGACAACCGATATTGTTGTTTACGTCCTCATAACCTAGCAGTCCAGCAAAAGAGACCAATAGAATAAATACTAAGCTTACAAAGAATAAGTCCTGGGTGCAATTGCTTCAACTAAAACCCATTACGGTGGTGCTCCAGCATGGCTGCAGTCAAAATGTTTGAAACAACTAACAGAATAAAAGAACACGTGTTTGAGGTTATGTCTGTGTAGATATATGTGTAGTGGTGTATATGCATAATAGTGTGTTCATACCTGTGTATATATATATGTGTGTGTGTGTGTGTGTGTGTGTATGCATTCCAGTATACATTTATGTATATATATATATATATATATATATATACATATATATATACATCTATATATTTATCTGTGTTCATGTGTATATATACACCTGCATGTGGGTCTATGTGATATATATATATATATACACTTGTATCTGTGTGTCTATGTTAATACCTAATATATGTATATGTATATATATATATTATATATACATGTATATATTATATATATATATATTATATATATATATATATATATATATTATATATATTATATATGTATGTATATATGTATGTATATATTATGTTATATATATATATATGTATATGTATATGTATTATATATATATGTATATGTATATATATATATGTATTAATTATGTATATAGATATATGTATATATATGTATATATAATATATATATAGCATATATATATATAATATATATATATATATATATGTGTGTGTGTGTGTGTGTATGTGTGTGTGTTTGTTTATTCTTTTGAAGAGAATTCTTTGCAGGTGAAATTTTATACCAAAACTGTTGCTTTTGCCATTAATTTCTTGGGCAAATCTAAACATTTATATTTAATGGCTTCCTCACTGGGTGCTCATCTTGAAACACACACACACGCACGCACATACACACACACACACACGCATGCACACACACACCACGCACTCAAGCACACACATATATACATGCTCATACAAGATCTTATGCATACACATTTGCATATAAGTATATATAGGCCATCATGTTACATACACACTCATCATATTACACCTTACCCACACACACACACACAACGGATACATCATCACATATGCACACTCACACACAAACATTCGCACATGCACACACACACACGCATACGTATTCAAGTAGCATACATAAGCACATCACATATATCAATACGTATATAACAATTCAAATCCACATACATAATATACATTCCACACAATAATATTGAATACAGATGTGCACATACACAACACACGTACAAATACAGGTGTGTGGGCATATATTTATATATATATTATACACACATATATATAACATTATATATATTTATATACACATATATATACATAAATATATAATATATATATATATATATATATATATAATATATTTATGTATATATATGTGTATATAATATATATATATGGATATATGTGTGTACATATATATATATAAATATATGCCCACACACCTGTATTTGTACGTGTGTGTGTATGTGCACATCTGTATTCAATATGTATGTGTGATGATGTAATATATATGTGTATGTGGATATTTGAATGTGTATATACGTATTGATATATGTGAATGTGCTTATGTATGCCTACTTGAATACGTATGCGTGTGTGTGTGTGCATGTGCGAATGTTTGTGTGTGAGTGTGCATATGTGATGATGTATCCGTGTGTGTGTGTGTGTGGGTATAGGTGTATATTTGAGTGTGTATGTACATGATGGCCTATATATACGTATATGCAAATGTGTATGCATAAGATCTTGTATGAGCATGTATATATGTGTGTGCTTGAGTGCGTGTGTGTGTGTGCATGCGCGTGTGTGTGTGTGTATGTGCGTGCGTGTGTGTGATGTTTCAAGATGAGCACCCAGTGAGGAAGCCAGTAAATATAAATGTTTATTTGGGCCAAGAAATTTAATGGCACAAGCAACAGTTTTGGTATAAAATTTCACTGCCAAAGAATTCTCTTCAAAGAATAAACAAACACACAAACATACACCCACCACACACCCACCCACACACACAGAGGGTCCACACATGCATAACATGGGCTACTCGCACCTCCACGACTTGACTTGCACATGTAATGGTGGTAATGATGATGTAAGCGATGTATATATGTATGTGTGTGTGTGCTTGTATATACATATAAACATACATTCTTGTAAAATATATTGTATACATATGATATACACAAGATCATGAACACACACACATATATATACACACATATATATATGATATATATATGTACATATATATATATACACATACTTATATATATATGATATATATATGTATATACATATATATATATTTATCATCATATATATGTATATATATATATGTGTGTGTATACATGTAAGGACACGACAGGCATATAATATCCATATAGAAGTACATATAGTTAAATGCATACATGTATGTATAAAATACACATAACAATTCATACACACACAGACTATGTATAGTACATGTAAGTATCTATTATCTTTATGTATGTACATACAAATCTATATATATTTTAATATATATAATATATCTATATATATATATATAGATATATAGATATATATTATATATATATATGATATATATAATATATATATAATATACATCAATATATATATAAACTGTATGCATATATACACATAGCATGCATAGATATATAAGTGTATATACATATATATTTACATATATGTATGTGTATATCTATGTACACATATATTTCTATATAAGTATATAATATATGTGTGTGTGTGTGTGTGTATCTACATACATATACACATATATACTTACAAAATTTACAGAACTTGCTCGCTCACCACACTAAAAGAACACATATATCTACATATACTCATAAACATGTAATGAACAAGATAGTCCACATACACATGCATATATATACACACCTAAATAAGTTATACACACATTATACTGAAAACACAGAGATTATGCTTCAGAGAATGAATTTATTGCACCACACACAAATGAACACAGACATAAATACATGTACACACAGAGAATAGATGTTCATACATAGATACACGCTTGTACATGCTGTAGAATGGCTGGTCACTCACACACACATACACACACATGCACATATACATACACACACATGCACATATACATCCCCCTACATACACACAAAAAGAACATATATATGTATGTGTATATATAATATATATATAGATATATATATATATACATATATATATATGTATAGATAGAAAGATAGAATATATGTGTGTGGTAGGTGGTATATATGTAAATAATATATATCGTATATATTGGCGTTATATATATATAGCTATAATACACCAACAGATATATACATTCATATAT
>NC_043018.1:6806798-6859298 GCF_006345805.1 Octopus sinensis | reverse complement strand
TGTGAGAGAGATGCACAGTGCCTGGGATGAAGTTAGAGGTACATGAAGGAGGAAATGGTGGAAGATGAATAAAGGTAATGGGAGGAGACCTGCTTCTAGCAAGATGACAGGGTGGAGGAGTGTACAGAGCAAAGGGTGGTGGAAAGAGCATTCAGTGGAAATTTCTGTGGCATATATATATACATATATATATAAACATATATATGTATATATAAACACATATATATATATACATATATATAAACACATATATATATATATATAAACATATATATATATATATATATATATATAAACATATATACATATGTGTGTGTATGTGTTAGTGTGTGTTGGTGTGTACATGTGTGTATGTGTGTGTGTGCATATGTAGGTATATATGTGTATATGATGGAGATGCCCTCTGGGTAGGTGAGGTAGACATTGCTTATTCAGCTTTAATGTATAAACATCATTATTAAATATAAAAGTAAATAATCTTGCATGCCTTTCAAACTGAGTATACATACATATATATATACATACATACATGCATTTATATATATATATACATATATATATATATATATATATATATATATATATATATAATATATATATATATAATATATATATATGTATGCATGTATACATACATATATATGTGTGTGTGTGTGTGTGGTGTGATATACATATGTATATATTTATATATATATATATACTTGTATATATATATGTATATGTATGTATATACATATATATATATATATATATATAATATACATATATGCATATGCATATACGTATAATTATGTATGTATATAAACATATATATAAATACATATATATGCATATACATATACGTATAATTATGCATGTATATCCATGTACATATATGTAAATACATCTATATTTATCTAAATATGTGTGTGTGTATATATATATATATATATATATGTATATGTACATATATATATGTATGCTTGCTCACATACGTACACACACATACAAATATACACTTACATATACACATACATACACACACAGATACATACACACACACATACGCACACACACACACATGCACACACTCATGTATATACATATATGAATATGTCCCAGCACATGATTACGGTTAATGACACTCCAAAAACCCATTAAATATACTGATATAAAAGCTAAATAGTTCCTACGTTTTGGTAAAGTCTGAGGAGTGAGTGTATGTCGATGGGTGGGACATAAAAATAATCAATACCGTTGAAAATTACTTTCATTATTGGATATTTTCAGTTTGTTTTTTTCTTTTTTTTTTTCTATACTCCAGACATGTCCGCAGCTTATTTTTTTATGTTCAGCAGTTACATAATTTTCCTCAGGTGGTTACTCAGTTAAGTTTTTTAGAGACGTATTTAATTTCATAATTTAACTATTTTCAAAAAAAAAGAAAAAAATTAATAAATAAAATGTGAACGGTCGAATCTCTTTAGAAATTTTTTATAAGATATCTTGTGAAGGAAAAGTTGAACGAGGTTAAAGCATTGTTGTTATCATCGTCATCATCGTCCTTGTCATCACCGGCACTGTCATTGTCGTTGTGCTCCTCCTCCTCATCATCTTCATTATCTTTGTCATCATAATCATCTTCGTCATGATGATCATATTCATCATCATTATCGTCAGTCACATCATCATCAAAATCATGACCATTATCAAGATTGTCATCATCATCATTGTCATCATCATAATCGTCATCATCATCACCTTTATCATCATTATTACCAGTGTCATTATCATGACCATCATCATGATTGTCATCATTTTCATCACCATCATCATCTTTATCATCATTATCACCAGTGTCATCATCATCATGATTGTCATCATCATTATCATCATCATCATCATCATTATCATCATCATCATTGTTTTAATGTCTGTATAAGGCGGCAAGCTGGCAGAAACGTTTGCACGCCGGGCGAAATGCGTAGCCGTATTTCGTCTGCCGTTACATTGTGAGTTCAAATTCTATCGAGGTCGACTTTGCCTTTCATCCTTTCTGAGTTGATAAATTAAGTACCAGTTACGCACTGGGGTCGATGTAATCGACTTAATCCCTTTGTCTGTCCTTGTTTGTTCCCTCTATGTTTAGCCCCTTGTGGGCAGTAAAGAAATAATGTTTTATTGTCTGTTTTCCCATGCTGCCATGGGTTGGACAGACTTTATTGAGGTAGATCTTTTTCTATGGCTGGATGCCCTTCCTGTCACCAACTTTTCCCTGTTTCAAAGCGAGGTGATATTTTTCACTTGACCAGACATGTTTTCACGAAAAATTAGAAATGAAGGACACCGCTTGCATGATGGTGACACTTGTTTACAACTATCAGTTGATGTCAAGGCAAAAAGACAATAATCACCCCAACCCTCCACTCTCACACACACACACACGTGCTTATATGTAAATCTATGTAGTGGACATGCAAAAACAGCAGATTTAACTAAATCTTTGAAAACTGAAAAAAGAAAAAACCATGAGAAGCTGTAGCCCTTTTATATTCAAATTATTCTGTCAAATCCATTGCTTATTTATTCACATTGTTTTGAATTAATCATGCATACCGGTCTGGAACCCCTATCTTGCCCAGGATATTAATTGTCTGGAAACCTTTCAGCGACGTGCAACTGAGAGAATACCCTCTATTAGGCATTTGCCATATTCTGAACGCCTTACTTCCCTGGACATGGATACATTGAAACTCCAATGTCTGGCAGCTGACTCGGCAGACACCCATAAAATTATAACCATCTTACTAACAATAACTCTGAGCACCTTACCTGTCTAACACCCATGGGCATATTTACAAAGTCAGAAAACAGCACAGCTCCCATGACTTTCGGAAACATTTTTTCACACTGAGAGTTGCTGAAGCATGGAACAAACTGCCAGCATCAGTTGTTAGTTGTCGGAGCACTGCATCCTTCAAAACTTCCATGCTTCCTGAGATTCGCCAACACTACACCTGATTTTCTCCCCTCCATGCACACGCAAGCATGTATCTGACTCATACACTGTTCGCTTTCCAGACATTTGTACATTACTGCATATACTTTATATACACTTTTTGACAAGTTGTGGTGCACCTGAACACTGTATACAATAATTTCATTATTATTATTATTATTATTATTATTATTACTTTTTTTTTCTTCTTTCAAATTTGCTTCCATTTCTTGCCGAGTGTCTTCCCAATTCCTAGGGCAAAGAAACTCATAGTATACATTGGTAGGCCATTAAACCAAACTCAATAGTTCATTCTTTTTTTTTTTTTTTTTTTTCAAGTTAAATTAAAATACATGAGCAGCAACAGTTCTCACATCGACAATGCTCTTCTCAATACGTGTGACGTACTAGTTAAGACAATCTTTTGCACTTCTTGCAGGGATGGTAAGCCAGGGATCATTCTCATATAATTTTCGGTTCCCTTCTTGATCATTCCTAGTGCTCCTACGATCACTGGTATTGTAACCGCCTTGAGATGCCACATTTTCTCAATTTCAATGAGTAGGTCTTTATATTTTCTGAGCTTGTCAAACTCTTTCGCTGAGATATTATGATCACAAGGGATGCTCATGTCGATCAATAAGCAAACTTTATTGTTTTGGTCTTTCACAACAATATCTGGTTTATTGGCCTTGATGGTTCGGTCTGTATATACTGGAAAGTCCCACAGAATGGTTACATTTTCTCCTTCAGTTACAGCCTCAGGGTGGTGATTATACCACTTGTCGGCAGTTTTGATATTGTAATGCCGACTTATTAGCCAGTGTAGATATTGGCCAACTCTGTCATGTCTTAATTTATACTCCACTGGTGCTAAGACTTTACATCCAGAGATTAGGTGGTCCACTGTTTCAATCATGTCGTTGCAGAATCGGCATTTTGGGTCTGCTCCATTTTTCATCACATTGGCCTGGTAGTTCCGGGTTAATAGGCTTTGATCTTGAGCAGCCAGGATGAAACCTTTGCTCTCTGCTTTTAGCCCTGAGCTTCGTAGCCACTGATGGGTTTGCTTCTGGTCAACATCAGCTTGTTTGCTGCGGGCCACATATTTGCCGTGCAGAGGTTTCTCCTCCTACCTATCAGCCAATTGCTCATGCGCTTTTTTCGTTGCCATTATTTTTTACCTTCTTTGCAACAATAGTTGCCGTACTTCCCTTGGGTTGTTCAGTTTGGGTATCCTGCACGAGATCAATAGCAAATTTTTTGCTTTCCTTTATGATAGAATGAAGCTTCTTTCGTCTCTCGTGATTTTCCACGAGCTTTAGCATCCAGTCATTCGATATTTCGAGATATTTGGCCAGTCCAATTGTGGTTGTTTTGTAAGCTAGTTCAAATTGGATCAGGCCTCGACCTCCTTGGGCTCTGGGAAGGTAAAGGCGATCTACGTCTGCCTTTGGGTGGTGCATCCTATTACAACTCAGCAGCTTGCGTATTTTTCTATCTATATTCTTTACTTCACTCATATTCCAGTTCAACACATTGTAGCTATAAGTAACAACTGGAACTGCTAGGGAATTTATAGCTAACACCTTGTTACGTGCATTTAGTTCAGATTTCAGGACTGCACGAACACTCCTATAACATTCCTTCCTGATTTTCTCTTTCATGCTTGCATGCTGAATACCAGAGCCTTCATTTATCCCTAAATATTTGTATGTTTGTTCTTGATACCAGAGCCTTCATTTATCCCTAAATATTTGTATGTTTGTTCTTGTATGTTAGTTTGTATGTTTGTATTATTATTATTATTATTATTATTATTATTATTATTATTATTATTATTATTATTATTATTATAATCTTGCCACTTCAAGATTCTGACCACATGATTGTTTATTTCTATAATGACATTGTTGGGTAGGTGTGAGAGGCTGGATATGGCCAGTTTGAATATAAAAGTGGTAGAATATTTCAAAGGTGTTGGGGTTCTCATGTATAATACTTATTTATTCACAAATTATTTATGGTTTTGAATTAATCATGCATTAGCTCATAGCTTTGAGATTTCAATGATTGCGATGCACCACTGGGAATCGAACTTAAAACTTAATGATCATGAGCTGAACGTCTCTAACCACTAAGCCATGCTCCTTCAGAAAGGCAGAGAACTGACGGAGTACAGCAACAACAACAACAACACCAAAAGAATGATGACAAGGAGGATAAATCTTCATTTGTTGCAGGATCTGGCAAGGCCAGGCCTGTCTTGGCAATAACAATGATTGCAACAGTAATTAACAGCCAAACTGCTTCTCTGCCAACAACTGACCAAACTTCTCACCCAGAAACAAAATGTTCTCTGTGTTGCTTCTGTTGTCATTAAAAAGCAGAAGACAAAAAAGGATGTCGGTGCCAAAATCTAGCTATAATGACCATAAAACTGGAAAGGACTGTAACTAAGCATTCTGGGTACAAAATACATGTACAGTACGGCCTCTCATATATAATATGGTAAAATTATTCTGTTTTGGAACAGTAGATCTCGAAGCAGATAAAGCTGTAAATAATAGCATGGGGTGAAGGACAAACCACATGGTTCCAGGTTCAGTCCCACTGTTTGCACCTCGGGCAAGTGTCATCTACTATAGCCACAGGCCACCCAAATCCTGGTGAATGGATTTGGTAGATGGAAACTGAGAGAGCTTATCATATATATATATATATGTCTATATACCTACCCTCTTTGTAATGTTGGCAAATGGAATTAAGTAGGAAAATGAACATTGTCAATTTAATTTTTTAAAATTTTATATGTGGCTGATGAGTGCTCTAAATTTTAAAACATTGTTTAATTAAATGAAGTAGCATGAAACGATTGTACTACACTAACTTTGGATATCCTTGTTGCTTATTTTGATTATATATATATATATATGTGTGTGTGTGTATGTATGTATGTATGTATGTATGTATATATGTCTATGTTTTTGTGTCTGTGTTTGTCTCCCCATCACCGCTTGACAACTGGTGCTGGTGTGTTTACGTCCCCGTAACCTAGTGATTTGTCAAAAGAGACTGATAGAATAAGTAATAGGCTTAAAGAAAAAATAAGTCCTGGGGTTGATTTGTTCAACTAAAACCCCCATCAAGACTGTGCTCCAGCATGGCCACAGTGAAATGACTAAAACAATTAAGAGAATAAAAGAAATTTTAAAAAACTAAAAGAATACTTATGTTTTGACTTGTAATTTTCCTGTTTGCATCACCAAACCCATAAATACATAAATACATACATTACATACATACACGCATAAAGTATATACGAGCATGTCTAGATATGCAAGTATATGCCTGAGAAGACATACATGAAACAAAACATGCAAATCTGCACATATACATACATACATACATGGTACATCTCTCTATATATAAAGCTGAAGTTGTCTGTGTGTGGCAGGTTTGTTAGCCCTCAACTAACACTATCTCCTCCAAGACCCTGTGGCACAATTTGACCAAAATTGAGAGTATGATAGAAGAAGGCTTGTTCTTCATTCCCTAGAAGATAAAATTCAAATCGGACCATGTTAAGACCAAAAATTATTTACATCAAAAAGGTGCATTTTTTTCCTATGAAAATCCCTATTTTTTATGATTTTTTGACTGCTGTGTCGCCACTTTTCGGTGTATTTCAACCAGAAAAATGTTCACTTTAAGAGAATAACAAGCTACATAATGCAAAATTTTTACTTTTCAAAAATTTCAATTCTAAAGGGTCGAAACAAACCCGAGCAACGCCGGGCGATACTGCTAGTACATAATACATAAATAATGGTGCTGTCAACATTGGGTATGCAGGTATAGAGGAGCATTTAAAATGTCTGTCTTGAATGCCTTCCTCTAGAAATATGCCAACTTGTCCAGCCTAAGTCGGTAATTGGTTTATTTCTCAAATAATTAATAAGAGCAACACCTTTTACTCATCAACATAGCGTTATCCTGAACAGATTTTAAAATATACATCTACACCATGTGGAATCTTGCTAACACGATTACGAGTGAAACTAACACCACCACACATGAAAATAGAACTACTTCACCAGTAAGCTATTTAAGAAGACGCAAGTACTCTTCCCATTTTACTTGGACCCAACAAATAAACCAAGATTTACTTCAGCACTATGAAAAGCCCAAGATGACCCTTCAATTGGATACATCATCATCATCGTCGTCGTTGTTGTGTTACATCCACTTTCCATGCTAGCATGGGTTAGACAATTTGACTGATGTCTGGTGAACCAGATGGCTGCACCATGCTCCAATCTGATCTGGAAGAGTTTCTACAGCTGGATGCCCCTCCTAACACCAACTACTCCAAGAGTGTAGTGGGTGCTTTTACGTGCCACCGGCACAAGGGCTAGTCGGGCGGTACTGGCAACGGCCACACTCAAATGGTGCTTTTTATGTGCCACCTGCACAGGAGCCAGTCCAGCGGCACTGGTAATGACCTCGCTTGAATGCTTTTTCATGTGCCACCAGCACAAGTGCTAGTAAGGTGACGCAGGTAACGATCATGCTCGAATGGTGTTTTTAATGTGCCATCAGCACAGAACCTGAAGCAGTTGAAATAATACCAGCACAAAGCTCATCCAAGTTTAATACCTTCACGGTGAAACAGCTCCGAAACAAGCATCTTTTGTAAAAAACAAATCAACTGATCTTTGATCCTCCCAAAACATTGAGAATGGGCCAAAATCTGCCAGAAGCGGTGTGAAAAATAATATAAACATCAAAGTAAATATCAAATGGAAATTGTAGTTGTGATACCTGTGCCAGTGGCATGTAAAAAAGCACCATCCGAATGTGGCCGATGCCAGCGCCACCTTGACTGGCACCTATGCCGGTGGCACATAAAAAGCACCAACCGATCATGGCCGCTGCCAGCCTCCCTTGGCACCTGTGCCGGTGGCATGTAAAAGGCACCCACTACACTCACGGAGTGGTTGGCGTTAGGAAGGGCATCCAGCTGTAGAAACACTGCCAGATCAGACTGGAACCTGGTGCAGCCTCCTGGCTTCCCAGACCCCAGTCGAACCTTCCAACCCATGCTAGCATGGAAAATGGATGTTAAACAATGATGATGATGATGAAACCATTGTTCCCACCATCACTAAATTTGAGTGTGTCTCCAAACTTAGCTGACTTAGTAACAAAGAATGCAGAATATATCCAACTCAAAAACATTTTAAAATTACAATTTGCAAAAAATTTTGTTACTTTCTCGAAGCTTTTATTGAGCCACTGACCATTCCCAACAAGAGTGAGATAAAATCCAACCAATCTAATGTTATCAACGATGTTGCTAGAAATCACAGGGAATCATGTGAAGTTAATTAAACGTCGCCCTTTTCAAGCCTAGCCAGGTTCATGGACCTAGTTTTCTGGTTTCTGTGATGTATATGTTCCCCCCAGCTGGATGGGACACCAGTCCATCGCAGCGTTACTCAAGAAACAGGAAGAGACAGGGAGAGAAAGTTGTGGTGAAAGAGTACAACAGAGGTCGCCACCACCCACTGCCAGAGCCTCATGGAGCTTTTAGGTGTTTTCGCTCAATAAACACACACAACGCCTGGCCTGGGAATCGAAACCGCGATCATCTGACCGCGAGTCCACTGCCCTGACCACTGGGCCATTGCGCCTCCACAGTGAAGTTAATTACTGGAATATAAATACTCTTATATATACAGCTACTATTACTTTTAAAGAACACTTAGGAGAAATCTACAGTGAACAAAGTAACGAAATTACTAAAAGGAACCAATCTAAATGGAAAACAAAGCTTGAAGAAAACTTCAACAATGTGTGCCGCCATATCGAATGGTTAATGACAACAATAAAATGTAAGGAGAAAAATGAGTTTACACCTCACCAACTCTACCTTAGACAAAAATTAATGAAACTTTATGGCAACTCTTCACACTGAGCTCTCGAGGGAAAGCTGATCACTTTAAAACATGAACTCAGGACGATGAGCAAGAAATCCGCTATCGCATACGAATTTTTGAATGAGCCAGTATCAATCACAAGTTTGCTTCCAACCCATGAGAGATGAGAAAGGAAAGCATTACCATTAAGAAAGCTCCCTTCCAAGAAGATCTACAAGCATTCTGGTCAAAAATTTGGAATGAAAAGAGGGATTTCAACAAGAATGCATCATGGTTAAAAAACACTAACAGTAAGACATACAAAATTGATAGGGAAACCTTGGCTATAAGTAGTAGGCAAACTGCAGAATGGGAAGGCACCTTGAAGGGACCTAATTAGTTGGATATTGGTACAAGAAGCTGACATTTTATAGAAACCAGTTGATATGTATGTTCAAAAGGACTTTGGAAGCTCAGACTGATATGCCAAATTGGTTTGCCACAGCAAGGGCAAATCTTGTTGCCAAAAGTGAAATCACCGAGATGGCACAGGCCCATTTCTTGCCTAAACCTTATTCTTTTACTCTTATACTTGTTTCAGTCATTTGACTGAGGCCATGCTGGAGCACCGCCTTTAGTCGAGCAAATCGACCTCAGGACTTATTCTTTGTAAGCCTAGTACTTATTCTATCGGTCTCTTTCGCCGAACTGCTAAGTGACGGGGATGTAAACACACCAGCATCGGTTGTCAAGCGATGTTGGGAGGACAAACACATATATATACATATATACGACGGGCTTCTTTCAGTTTCCATCTACCAAATCCACTCACAAGGCTTTGGTTGGCCCAAGGCTATAGTAGAAGACGCTTGCCCAAGGTGCTACACAGTGGGACTGAACCCGGAACCATGTGGTTGGCAAGAAAGCTGCTTACCACAGCCACTCTGGTGCCTATGTACAAACTGTACACAAGATGCCTCAACCAATTCCTCCGGGACCATTTTGAGTCAAACAACATTGTGACTGATGAAGAGGCTGGTGAAAAGAAAGGAGTGTGGGGATGTGCTGAACAACTTTTAATAAGCAAAGAGGTATTGCCTGAAGTATGAATACAATATAGAAACCTTGTGACAGTATGGCTTGACTATAGGAAGGCATTCAACTCTTTCCCTCATTCATGGCTCTTGAACTACCGACATCTGGCAAAAATACCTACTACCTTAATTGCTCACAAAGACATGGACAACAATTCTTACCCTTACAACTGAGACCTGAATAATTGTTTCGGATACTATAGGCATTTCAAAGGGAATATTCCAGGGAGATTGTCTTTCTGTAATTCTTTTTATGTTTGTCCTTCACCCCATCACTTGACAGTTGTTGTTGGTTTGCGTATGGTCCAGTAACTTAGCAGTGCACCAAAAGGCACTGATACAAAAACTAAGTAGTCTAGTTGATGCAAGAAGAGCATTGCCTTCAAGGCAATGCTTTTCTTGCATGGCTGCAGTCCGGCGACCAGAACAAGTAAAAGATAAAGACACACACACACATGCACACTCACACACACACACACACACACACACACACACACACACACACAACACACACACACACAAACACACACATACACACGTACACACATGTACACACATGTACACACATGTACACACACGCTCACATGCACACATGCACACACACACATGCACACACACACACACACACCATACACACGCACACAAACACAAAAACACACAGATATGTTCACATCTTTTATTTATTTCAGTCATTAGACTGCGGCCATGCTGGGGCGTCACCTTGAAGACTTTTTAGTCAAAGAAATTTCCCCACCCTTCCATTACTTATTACTTTTGAGAGCCGGGTACTTATTCTGTCAGACTCTTTTGCCAAACCTCTAAGTTACGGGGACATAAACACACCCTTATCAGTTGTCAAGTTGTGGTAGGGGACAAACACACACACACATGCATATGCACACACACGCGCACACAGTTACATGTATTTACAACAGGTTTCTTTCAGTTTCTGTGTACCAAATCCACTCACAAAGCTTGGTTGTTCTGAAGCCAACATGGTTGTGGTGGTGAGGGTGGTAGTACTGTTGTTCACTAGGTGTGATGGTAGTGGTTGTAGCGGCGAGCTGGCAGAATCATTAGCACACCTGGTGAAATGCTATGCGGTATTTCATCTACCGTTACGTTCTGAGTTCACATTCTGCCGAGGTCGACTTTGCCTTTCATCCTCTCGGGGTCGATAAAATAAGTACCAGTTACATACTGAGGTCGATGTAATTGACTTAATCCCTTTGTCTGTCCTTGTTTGTCTCCTATGTGTTTAGCCCCTTGTGGGTAGTAAAGAAATAGGTAGTGGTTGTAGTGATATTGGCTGTGGTGGTGATGGTGGTGAAGGTGCTTATATTTGTGGAGATTAAAGTTGTACAGGTTGCAGTTGTAGTGTTTATTGTTGTGTTGGTTACAGTACTGGTGATGGTGGCTATAGTTATGATACCAGTGGCAGTAGTAGTTGTATCTTGGTTGGCCTAAGTCTATAGTAGAAGACACTTGCCGAAGGTGCCACACAATGGGACTGAACCTGGAACCATATGGTTGGGAAGCAAATTTCCTACCACACATCAACACCTGCACCTATAATTACACACACACACACAAACAGATACATATATGCATATATATACAACAGGCTTCTTTCAGTTTCCATCTACCAAATTCATTCGCAAAGCTTTTGTTGGCCTGAGGCTACCATAAAAGACACTTGCCGAGAGTGCCATGCAGTGGGACTGAACCTGGAATCAGGGGGTTGGAAAGCAAGCTTCTTATCCACACAACCACACCTGCACCTATAAATACACACACACACACACACACACACAAACACTCACACACACACACTTAACGTATTGTGGCCACATTAAGTATCCATCCTCCATCACAATACCCTTGCAACCAAACTCTCTTGCATCACTGCAGACCACCCTTCATAACCCTCCCCTTTTCCAACTCCCCCCCACTTACCTCTGGCGCCCCCCATCCATATATAGATACCCGCCACCCACATCCCACCCCATTACAACCCCACACCCCTCAATTATCAATTTTGATCATTTTTCTCTATTTAATTATGAATCTTTTGTAATTCCACTTCCCCCCCTCTCTCTCGCCTCCTCCCCCTCCACCTACTCTTCCTCCTCCCCTTCCGCTTCTTCCTTTTGTTGGCCACCAGTCCTGGACATTGCTTGCGTAATTGGGTTGCAGAGAACTGGTGGTGGTGGTGGTGGTGGTGGTGGTGGTGGTGGTGCTGATGGAACTGGTAGCAATGGCGATAGTGTTGGTTGTAGTGATGATGATGGTGGTGTTGCTGGTGGTGGTGGAGGTATTGTTGATGGTGGTGGTGGTGGTGGTGGAGGAGGTGATAGTGTTGGTGGTAGTGATGATGATGGTGGTGGTGCTGGTGGTGGTGGAGGTATTGTTGATGGTGGTGGTGGTGGTGGAGGAGGTGATAGTGTTGGTGGTAGTGATGATGGCCGTGGTGGTGGTGGAGGTATTGTTGAAGGTGGTGGTAGTGGTGGAGGAAGTGGCAGTTGTGGTAGCTGTGGTGATAGTGTTGGTGGTAGTGATGATGGTGGCGGTGGTGGTGGTAGTGGTGGAGATATTGTTGATGGTGGTGGTGGATGAAGTGGCAGTTGTGGTGGAACTGATGATGACTGTTGCAGTGGTGTTGGTGATCGAGAAGGTGGTGGTGGTGGTGGTGGTAGTTCTGTAGGTGTGATGGTTGTAGTATGGTGGTGGTGGTTGTTGTGATATTGGTTGTGGTGGTGATGATGCTTATATTTGTGGAGATTATATTTCTACAGGTTGCAGTTGTAGTGGTTATTGTTGTGTTGGTTACAGCACTGGTGGTGGTGGCTATAATTATGATACCAGTAGTAGTAGTAGTAGTAGTAGTAGTAGTAGTAGTAGTAGTAGTAGTCTTTGCGGTGGTGGTGGTGGTGGTACTTGTTTTCATTTTGTTGTTTAGCCTCTGGCCAGTCCTAATCAAACAGAGCTATAATCAAAGACATGCCAATTGTGACCAACCATCCCACCTTCTACTACACGACCAGACATGTCCTTCCTTTATTCAAGACAGGACAGAATGATATGAAGGGATTTAACAGTAGCTATTTCTAGCAGATCATGTGACCACATAGTGACTTCTTGTTTGGGATGAAGTAGCTGCGAGTGTTGGTATGAGTTAGAGTTGTAAAGGTGGTAGCAGTGTACATAATTGCAGTGTGGGCTATAGTAGTGATGGTAGTGTTTGCTACAGTTTAACCCATGGTTAGCTATGATCCGACAGCTATATGGACAAAGACACTCCAGCTGTGCCCATTCCTACATTTTCAAGGTTATCTCGGATTATATTATGTAATGTATCCTTCACTTTTTATCTGCAGATAAGGCATAATTGAGAGGGGTTTGACAGCTATTTCTAGCAAGTTGATTGATCATGTATAAGCTTCCTTGTTGACTCATGATCATAATTTTCATTATTTTGTTTGTTGTTGTTGTTTAGCCCCAGCTCAGGTGTGAGTAAGTAAAGCTATGATCAACAGACAATCCAGTGGTGACCATCATGTCTTTTGTTGTTTTTGTCTCTCAAACATTGTGTCACGGACTGTTATTTAAAGTGCTCTTTTAAAGATATTAGAGTGTGAGTTGAAAGAAATTTTGCTGCTGTTTCTAGCTGCTCCAAAGACCATGTGGAGGCACCTTCAGCTCATAGTGGTGACGGTGGCTATGGGTGGTGGTGTGAGAAGACATGGAACAGAAAGAGTGAGGGAGAGAGGAATAAGTGGAGGGTAGTTAATGGATAAAGTGAAAGGGGGAAAGAGAAGGAGGGTGAGAGGGAAACAAAATGAAGTAATGGGCATAATGTATGGAAAAGTATACACACACACACATGCAAATAGATAGATAGATATATAGACAGATAGATAGACAGACGGATAGATAGACAGAGAGATAGACAGATAGATAGATAGATAGACAGACTGATTGATAGATGGGTGGATAGATAGACAGGCCGATAGATAGATAGATAGATAGATAGATAGATCATCATCATCATTGTTCGACCGTGGTCGAGACAATGGAATTTACCATGTTGCGCCAGACTTCACGGTCCATCATAGCATTACGGAGGTCCTGTTGCTGGATGCCTGTATCCCTGGAGATTACATCAGGGTAGGAGAGTGTGCGCCCTCTGGTATTGCGAGTAGATGGCTTCCAGAGGAGAAGAGTAGAAATGACCTCTTTTTCAGTTCTACAACAATGTCCAGCAAACTGGACTCTTCTACTTTTCACAAGAGATGACACAGGTGGTAGTTTCCCATATATTTGCATTTTAGTTGGATGGCGCCTCCACGAGAGATTTTGAGCTCTCATAAGGAGGCGAGTGTAGGTTCCATCCAACCGCCTCTCAAGATAGATAGATAGATAGATAGACAGACAACCAGACAGACAGACAGACAGACAGATAGATAGACAGACAGACTGATAGATAGATGGATGGATAGATAGACAGGCCAATAGATATGTTTCTTTATTAGCCACACAGGGCTGCACACAGACGGGAAAAATTACAAGGTAGAGCTTTTCTTTTTGGAGATAAAAAAGGTGGGTTGGTTTTCGATCAAAAGGGGTCATAAAGGCCGATAGATAGATAGATAGATAGATAGATAGATAGATAAATTGGTAGATCCATTTCTCTATAACCCACTTTTTCTCTCATCTCAATCTCTCTCTCTCCCTCTCTTTCTCTCTCTCTCTGAAACGGACTATCCTTAACTCAACCATCATTATCCTCTTTCCTCGACACACACACTTTCTCTTCCAATCACTCTGTCTCTCTCTCTTTCTTTCTTTCTTTCTTTTTCTTTCTCTATTTCTCACCTCATATCTTTCATACCTTTGTCTGTCCCTGTCTCTTGTTCCTTCAGTCTATCTTTCTATCGCTTTCTCTATCTATTTATTTATCTATATCCATCTTTATCTATCTGTCTGTCTTTCTATCTATCTATCTATCTATCTATCTATCTATCTATCTATCTATCTATCTATCTATCTATCTATCTATCTATCTATCTATTATCTGTCTATCTGTGTATATCTATCTATCTGTCTCATTCGCTATGTCTCTGTCTTGTGTGTGTGTGTGTGTGTGTGTGTGTTTGTGTGTGAAGAACAGACAACCACCTCCTTCCCAAAACACATCTTAATTCCTCTAAACAAAATATTTTTTTCATTGAGAGTACTCTATAACTAATGCAAAATCAATTAGAGCATTCATAAAATTCTTAACAAAAGAAATATAATTGAAATGAAGAATCTACAATGGAACAATAGAAAGAAGATTTGTATACACATACGCACATAGTCTGGAGTATATATTATTATAGTCTGGATTATATATTTTATATATATATATATATATATATATATACTCCAGACAATTTTTACTGTCCAGCAAAGCATACACAGAATTACCCATTGGAAGAATTCACGGCGTGAGCAAATAGCAGTCACTGACATTAAATACTGATCAAAACGATTAATTGTAGTCTAGAACTTAACTGAGAGCCAACACGGTATCTGCCAACATAAAATATCCCTCCAAACTAACTTAAATAGAAATAAGCGGTCTTTGACAGCTATTTTTAATTTTTCGGTATGTTGCTTGCCCTTTTATATATACATATATAACTTTTTTTTAAAAGTTCCTACCGATAATGGTCATATTTCCATACTGAAATCTACCTGGAAATAATTGCTGGTTTTTTAAAATTAATAATTATTTACCCTTATATTATTAATATATATATATATATATCTTTTACTCTTTTACTCTTTTACTTGTTTCAGTCATTTGACTGCGGCCATGCTGGAGCACCGCCTTTAGTCGAGCAAATCGACCCCGGGACTTATTCTTTGTAAGCCCAGTACTTATTCTATCAGTCTCTTTTGCTGAACCGCTAAGTGACGGGGATGTGAACACACCAGCATCGGTTGTCAAGCAATGCTAGGGGGACAAAAACACACACACACATATATATACATATATATACGACGGGCTTCTTTCAGTTTCCGTCTACCAAATCCACTCACAAGGCTTTGATCAGCCTGAAGCTATAGTAGAAGACACTTGCCCAAGATGTCACGCAGTGGGACTGAACCCGGAACCATGTGGTTGGTAAGCAAGCTACTTACCACATGGCCACTCCTGCACCTATGTTAACTTCTTTTATTTCTTTTTTAAGAGTATCTAGGATATAAAGGCCTACAAGGTCAGCTTTCTCTGCACTGCCATAGCTCCCCATTACCATGCCAAATAACATGTTGCTGTGTTGTTAAGAAATTTACTTTGCAAACACAGAGCTTTGGACTGAGCCTTACTGTGCTGCACCTTGGGCTTGGACTATTGTCTCCAGCTGACCATTAGTTTCTGATTAAGTGTGTATACAAAGGGGTTGCTGAAAAGTTCCTTGCTTTGAATAAAAGTAAATACGGGAAGATCAGTTGATTATGATTTTATTGAACATATTCCCCTCTCGGATTCACCTACTTTTGACAGCTGTCCTTCAGTTTTCCTAATCTCTGTAAAAGAACTCAGACAGTTGGGACCCTCAACCAGGTCTTTCACAATACCCTTAAAGCCAGGAACTTTTCAGCACCCACCTACATGTAAATACACACACATATATATATATATAGTGAATCCAAACAAAGAGGAACAAAAAAGAAAAAACAATAATGCGAGGATGTGGTACAAATACTATATTATCAGACGCTCAGGAAAGGAAGGAAAGAGGATTTAACAATTCAAGCCATGCTCTTCATCAGAAATAGAGGAAAGTCGAAAGGAAGGGAAGACAGAGGAAGAAAATTGCCAACGATACACATGCAATTATATATATATTATAATAATAATAATAATAATAATAATAATAATAATAATAATAATAGGGAGTATAACTTCAAACTTACAGGGAAAAATTCAATTTAGTATTAAATCAAATTATCTCTAATTTATAGCCCCAGCATGGCCGCGGCCTTCGGGCTAAAACATTTTTAAGGATTTAAGGATTTATATATATATATATAGAGAGAGAGACATACCTGCATGCACATACATACACACACACATATGGGGATATTTTATAAATAGACCTTATAAGTGTGTTGGAATTTTACAAACTACAAAGTAAATTTTGAATGTAGTATACATGTCCAAAAGCACAAGAAAGATTGGGTATTTACTCTTAGAAAATGGAAAAAAAGGCTGCTTGCTGGCAGCTCCATAGTGAAATATGTGAATATATATTTTATTTTTTAAGTTACAGTATACGGATTCAAGTAATCTGCTATTATTCAGAAATAAAAGCTCCTTAATGTATCATTCTACGAAACATATGGAATACATAGTACAATAATAGAGAAAACAATGAGTATATAGAATCATGAATGACAGAAATAGTTCTGTCAGTTGTGACTTTATAAATATAATAATTATTTGAGGGAATATTATTCCTAACTTACAGGGAAAACTTCAATTTAGAAATACTAAATCAAATTTCACAAAATATAACATATATCATCATCATCATCATCATCAACGTTTAGCGTCCGTTTTCCATGCTAGCATAGGTTGGACGGTTCAACTGGGGTCTGTGAAGCCAGAAGGCTTCATCAGGCCCAGTCAGATCTGGCAGTGTTTTTACGGCTGGATGCCCTTCCTAACGCCTCATATATATATATAAATTAGAAAAAAACACCTTTTATCAATTCAAAACGAACAATTAAATTACACCATCTAGAAAATTACATATAGAAATATTAAAATTAAAATAACAATAATATACCGATGATTAAGTAAATTGCAAAATAATAATAAAAAAATATATACATTTATATTAATAATTTGCAATTTACTTAATCATTGGTATAATATTGTTATTTTAATTTTAACATTTCTATTATATATATTTTCTAGATGGTGTAATTTAATTGTTCATTTTGAATTGATAAAAGGTAGGGTTTTTTTTCTAATTTTTATATATATATATATATATATATATATATATATATAATATGTGCCCACACACACCTGTTCACTTCCATAGACAGACCAACAGGTAGATCAATTGATTGATTGATTGACAGATGCATAGAAAGGTGAATGTTTTTTAAGTTTATGTTTATAAAACCAAAAGAAAGCAAGTTATAAGAAATAATACAAATGAATGGTTTTGCACTTTTACCTGGTACTCCAATATTACAATTCACTACAGAACAGAGAGGTCAGCGTCATAACACCATTTCTGCAAAGATTCCTTGAAAAAGAGGTCCTAACCCCCAAATATTTGAAATACAACGTAAAAGTACAAATCATCAACTTGTACTATTTCTTATAACTTGCATAGTTTCAGGTTTAAAACAATGCTAACTCAGCCATACAAATGTACGGTAAATATATGTACTGATAGTCTGGTCTTAGCTAAACCATTCAGTGATGGAGTAGTCTAGTCCAGTGATCTAGCTTTGCTCAAGGAGTGGTTATCTCCCCTCTCGGTATATAATATAATATAATGAAATTATTGTATACAGTGCTAAGGTGCACCACAACTTGTCAAAAGTGTGTATAAAGCATATGCAGTAATGTACAAATGTCTGGGAAGTGAACAGTATATGAATCAGATACATGCTTGCGTGTGTTGGCGAATCTCAGGAAGCATGGAAGTTTTGAAGGATGCAGTGCTCCGACAACTAACAACTGATGCCGGCAGTTTGTTCCATGCTTCAGCAACTCTTAGCGTGAAAAAATGTTTTCGGAAGTCATGGGAGCTGTGCTGTTTTCTGACTTTGTAAACATGTCCACAGGTGTTAGACGGGTGGAGTTTGAAAAGGTGCTCAGAGTTATTGTTTGTAAGATGGTTAATGATTTTATGGGTGTCTGCCAAGTCAGCTACTAGACGTCGGAGTTTCAATGTATCCATGCCCAGGGAGGTAAGGTGTTCTGAATATGGCAACTGCCTGATGGAGGGTATGAAAATGTGCTTATAGTTCTGAGCGTTTTAACTCTTATTTCTAGCAATATAAGTACCATCCAGCACCCTCAGTTACAAATGGTGACAATTCAATTTTTCCTTACAATGCTTTGGATGGTAACTGCTGAAGTTTTACCAACATCTTGTGTGTACATTCTGTGCTTCCATATAATTTTGGGAACACACACACACACACATATATAGGTTCAGGCGTGGCTGTGTGGTAAGAAGCTTGCTTCCCAACCACATGCTTCTGGGCTCAGTTCCACTGCATCGCACATTAGAGAAATGTCTGCTATAGTGCTAGACTAACCAAAGCCTTGTGCATGAATTTGGTAGATGGAAACTGAAAGAATACTCTCTCTCTCTCTCACACACACACACACACACACACATATATATATATACATCTAATATAGGATAAAATTTTTCGAAAAAAATTCTATCAATGGCCAGCATATTAAAAAATACCTTTAAAGGTTAAATTTATAAGGAACTTTTAAACAAGGGCAAAAGAAAAATTCTGATGCCAAATATGCCGAAAAAAGACAAAATTGTAATAACCATTATAATTTATCACTATAAGTAAGCGTCTCAAAGTAAGCCAACAGAAATTTCTAAAAGATTCCGTTATTATCATATCGGTCCCAATTTCAGAGTTAATTCATAAGAATTTTCCCCTCGTCAGCGATAAATACGGTAAGAAATAAATTAAATACTTACTTGTACCCATGGGAGAAGCAAACACTAAGTCATGAGCACACTTATGTACCCCATATATATCCAAAATAGAAATTCTCCAGCACACCTCGAGACACATATAGTGATAAATTATATGGTTATTGACGAGTTGTCTATTTTCGACATATTTGGCATTAGAATTTTTTCTTTTGCCCTTGTTTATAAGTTGTTTATATATATATATATATATATATTTGTAAATAATGATAATATTTTCTAAACTTAAAGCTAATAAGCAATTACTGTGTATTTACTAAAGAAAATGGTCTAATACTGGGACCTAAAATCCATTTTTTTCCATGGAGGGCTTATGTAAGCCCTTGATGGAAAAAAGTGGTCTTTCTGTATGCATGGGACTCAAACCCACACCACTATATATTCGCAATAAGTGTTTTACCATTACATCAATGCACCCACAGGCATGGCTGTGTGGTAAGAAGTTTACTTCTCAACCACATGGTTCCAGGTTCAGTCCCACTGCATGGCATCTTTGGCAAGTGTTTTCTATTATAGCTTTAGGCCAACCAAAGCCTTGTGAGTGGATTTGGTAGACTATAACTGAAAAAAGCCTGTCGTATAAATATATATATATATATGTGTGTGTGTGTCTGTGTTTTTCTCCCCACCATCGCTTGTCAACTGAGGTTGGTGTGTTTACATCCCTGTAACTTAGCGGATTGGCAAAAAGATTTTGATAGAGTAAGTACTTGGCTTACAAAGGATAAGTCTTGGGGACGATTTGTTCGACTAAAAGCAGTGCTTCACTATGGCCACTGTCAAATGATTGCAACAAGTAAATGAATTAATATATATATATATATATATATATATTTATATATACACACATACATATAGAGAGAGAAAGAGAGAGAGACAGACAGACAGACATAGATGATACAAGACAATAGACAATGAATATTGATCGAAATAACAAATGTGTCACAGAGAGAGAGAGAGACAGACAGATAGACAGAACAGATAGATAAAAATGCAGTGATGCAGTTAGTTTAGATAGAGTGTGGGGTGGAAGAGTAGAAGAGTGATAGAACAAGTTAGATAGATAGATAGACAGAGAGAGAGAGAGAGGAGAGAGAGAGAGAGAGAGAGAGAAAGAGAGAGAGAGAGAATGAGAGAGAGAGAGAGAATGAGAGAGAGAGAGAGAGAGAGAGAGAGAGAGAGAAAGAGAGAGAGGGAGAATGAGAGAGAGATGAGAGAGAGAGAGAGAGAGAGAATGAGAGAGAGAGAGAAAGAGTATTTTCCTGACATTTCTGAATGCCTAATGTGTTGTATGGACATCCATACAAACTACATTAACATCATGCATGAGTGGTTTTACAAGGAGAAGGCAGAGGTAGGGGAGAAAGAGGAAGGGGTGGATTATAGCAGTAGGGACATTCACTTGGATAGGGTGGGTGGATCGGTGGGTATTAAGGGTAGAAGGAAGGAAGGAAGTAAGGAAGGAAAGCTGGATCTTTTGTTTCCAAATTCTCAGAGGCTCTGCAAGAGTGGCGGCAGTGCTGTTGTTGAGTGGTTTGGTTTTGTGGTTAGGTTGTTTTTGATGGTGGTGGTGGTGGTGGTGTTAATTGTGCTGGTAATGGTGGTAGTGGTTGTAGTAGTAGTGGTAGTTGTGGTGTTATCATCGATGAAAATGGCGATGATGATGATGTGGTAGTGGTGATGATGATGATGATGGTGGCGGTGGTGGCGGTGGTGGTAGTGGTGGTGGTGGTGATGGTGGTTGTGGTGGTGCTTGTTGTGGTAGTGGTGGTTGCAATGATGGTGGTGATGGTGGTGTTGGTGGTGGTGTGTGTGAAGTGTTGGTAACAGTAGTTGTAGTGGAGGTGGTGGTGGTGGCAGTTATGGTGGTAGTAATTGTATTGGTGATAGTAGTGGTGGGGGTGCTAGTTGTGTTAGTGTTGGTGGTGGTGACAGTTAAGGTGGTAGTAATTGTACTGGTGATGGTGGTGGTACTATTAAAGATAATGATAGCAGTAATATTATGGTGGTATTGTTGTGATGGTGATGGTGGTGTTGGTGTAGGTGGTGGTTGCGGTGGTGGTGGTGGTGGTGGTAGTAGTGGTGGTGGGGATAATGGTAAGGATGGTGGTGCAGGCGAAGTCATATGATGGTAGGATATTATGCATTGAAGCCAATGGCAGATGTAATGGGTGAAACACAGACAGACAAAGAGATAGACAGATAGATAAACAGAGAGAGAGTGTGTGGAACAGATAGACAGAGAGAGATTGGAAGAGAAGACGTATATATAAAGAGAGAGAGAGAGAGAGAGAGAGAAATTGACATATATGTGTGTGTGTGTGTGTGTGTGTGCATGCATATAGATATAGATACATATTTAGAGAGATAGATGACAGAGGTAGACAGACATATACACAGACAGACATATAGATAGATAGATAAATATAGACAGATAGATAGATGTAAAATATGACAGCCAGTCTGACAGGTGCACAGACAATTAGACAGGTAAGCAAACAGTAGTGAGCAGACAGATGGATATATGCAGACAAGGAATTAAGCAAACAATGAAGTTGGTCAGTTGATAATACAGGTTCCAAATTTTTTTTAGCACGTAGTGTATGTGTGTGTGTGTGTGTGTGTGTGTGTGTGTGTGTGTGTGTATATATATATATATATGTTTGTATATGTATGTATGTATACATATATATGTGGAGGCACATGGCCTAGTGGTTAGAGCAGCAGACTCGCAATCGAGGGATCGCAGGTTTGAATCTCAGACTGGGCGATGTGAGTGTTTATGAGCGAAAACACTTAAGCTCCATGCGGCTCCAGCAGGAGGTAATGGCAAACTTCTGCTGACTCTTTCACCTCAACTTTTCTCCTGTATCTTGCAGCTCACCTGCAATGCACCGGTGTCCCATCTAGGTGGGGAACCTATATGCCAAGGAAACCGGAAAACCAGCCCTAATGAGCCAGGTATGGCTCAAGAAGGAACAAGCATACATATACATGTATGTGTTTAGATATGTATGTATATACACATATATACATACATATGCATACATAATATATACCCCTATCTACATATATACATGTGCATGTGAAGGTTCAGTGGTTAGAGTATTAGGCTTGCAATCATGAGGTGGTAATTTCAATTCTCAGACGGTGCTGTGTGTTATGCTCCAATCTCTTTTCAGGGGATCAATTCGGTAAGAATGGCTGTAAGACGGATCAAGTTGAGCAGCTATAGAAGCAATTATATGAACAAATTAACATAAATTAATTATATTAAATATTGTAAATATAATATACATATATATATATTTTGTACATTAAAACCTAAGGTTTTATCTGTTTATTTGGATCATTGTCTCCATATCTGCACACATAGAGTCCCTTTATATATATTCTTTACACTGCTGACTTGGTCCTTCGTGAAGAAATCAGGATTTAAATTCAAGGAAAAGAAAGAGGCTTGGAGAGGCTATTATGAAAGACTGCTAAACGTGGAGAATAAATGGGAGGAGGAGAGCCTGCCAAATGTTGACCCAGTAGGGGGACCAGCTATCCGAATAGACAGCTCCCTTGTAGATAAAGCATTTAAGGGTAAGAAGCCAGAAAAGCACCCGGCCCATCAGGAATCCTGAGATGCTTAAAACATCTGGTGGTGTGGGCTGTGGCCTAGTCACCTGCATTGTAAACCAGGTAGTTCATGATGGAGTCATACCTAATGACTGGCGTAGCAGCACCATAGTCAACTGCTACAAGGCTAAAGGTGATGCTTTTGATAGAAATAACTACAGGGGTATCAAACTGCTGGATCAGGTGATGAAGGTCACAGAGAAGGTCAAAGCCCATCTCATTAAGGAGAGAGTCTGCTTAGATGAGATGTAGTCTAGTTTTGTACCAGGTAGAAGCACCACTGATGCCATATTCCTGGTTCAACAACTGCAGGAGAAATACGTAGCTAAAGATAAACCCCTATACTTACCTTCTGTGGACTTGGAGAAAGCCTTTGACAGGGTCCTGATCCCTTATCTGGTGGGCAATGCAGAAACTAGGGATTGATGAATGGTTAATAAGGGCTATACAGGCCCTATACAGAGATTAAGGTTAGGATTGGCAATGAGTATAGTGAAGAATTCCAGGTAGAAGTAGGGGTCCACCAAGGTTCAGCCCTCACTCACCTTTTATTCATCATAGTCCTCCAGGCAATAACAGAAGAATTCAAGATGGATTGCCACTGGAAACTCCTCTATGCTGATGATCTGACCCTCATAGCAGAATCACTACCAGAACTAGAAAATAAATTTCGGGTGTGGAAGCAAGGTTGAGAATCAAAAGGCCTTAGAGTCAATGTAGCAAAGATCAAAGTTCTAGTATGTAGGAAGGCGTAAACATCACACACACCCTCAGGTAGTGGCCCTGTTCGACCTGTAGAAAAGGTGTAGGTAGAAACTCCATAAGATGTACCCAGTGTAAGCTATGGACACATAAGAGGTGCAGCAACATCAAAGGAAGATTAACTGATAAGATAGCTTTCATGTGCAGCAGATGCATAGGGGTAATAAACACTACAGATGCTCAGAAAACAAATTCCATTACACTCTTGGGGGAGAAACTAGAAGTAGTTGATAGCTTCCGCTACCTAGGTGACCAAGTCTGTAGTCGGGGTGGATGTTCAGAGAGTGTTACCACTAAATTAAGAATTGCGTGGGCAAAGTTTAGAAAGCTTCTACTCCTACTGGTGACAAAGGGCCTCTCACTCAGAGTGAAAGGTAGATTGTATGATGCATGTGTGCAAACTACCATGCTTCACGGCAGTGAAACATGGGACATGACTTCGGAGGACATGCGTAGGCTCGAAAGAAACGAAGCTAGCATGATGCACTAAATGTGTAATGTCAGTGTGCACACACAACAGAGTGTAAGCACACTGAGAGAAATGTTGGACATAAGAAGCATTGGATGTGGCGTGCAAGAGAGATGTTTGTGCTGGTATGGTCATGTACTATGGATGGATGAGGAGAGATGTGTGAAGAAGTGTCACTCCCAAAAAGTTGAAGGAATCCGGAGTAGAGGTAGACCCAGGAAGACATGGGATGAGGTGGTCAAGCATGACCTTCAAATATTGGGCCTCACAGAGGCAATGATGAAAGACCAAGACTTCCAGAGATATGCTGTGACTGCGAAGACCTGACAAATAAAGTGAGTTCATGGCTGTATCCTACACCAGTTTTGCATAACCAGCCCCAGCCCATTCCAAAGTACCTTGGATCATAGTTCAACCTGCTGTGCTTGTGGAGACCTATTGAGTCAAGTACATCAACATCAAAATGAAAATCAAATGGAAATTGTAGCTATGATACCCGTGCTCGGTGGCACGTAAAAAGCACCATCGGAATGTGGACAATGCCAGTGGCATGTAAAATGCACCAACCGATCATGGCCGTTGCCAGCCTCCTCTGGCCTCTGTGCCGGTGGCACATAAAAATCTATCTTCACTTCTTTTATTTCATGTGTTATTGCTGTTTAGTCTTGCCAATGGCAAGATGGCCTCACTAGTGCTGGTGCCATAAAAAAGAGCATGCAGTATGCTCTATAAAATGGTTGGCATTTGGAAGGATATCCAACCATAGACACCATGGCAAAACTGAATCAGTGGAGCAGGACACGGTCCTCTAAATCATCAGTTGTTGTAAACCATCCAACCGACTCAAGCATGGAAGGCAAATGTGAAATGGTAATGTTGTGTGTGTTTATACGTACATATATACATATATCTGTATGTGCTTCTGTGTGTGTATGACTGTATGAAGTCTTTTGTGTATGTTAGCATGTACTATGCTTGAGCATGTATGAATGTTTCTATGTACATACATACATACATACATACATATATACATATATACATACATATATATCATCATCATCATCATCATCGGTTAACGTCCGCTTTCCATGCTAGCATGGGTTGGATGGTTCAACTGGGGTCTGGGAAGCCAGGAGGCTGCACCAGGCTCCAGTCTGATCTGGCAGAGTTTCTACAGCTGGATGCCCTCCTAATGCCAACCACTCAGAGAGTGTAGTGGGTGCTTTTTATGTGCCAGGCGAGGCTGGCAACGGTCATGATCGGTTGGTGCTTTTTACGTGCCACTGGCATGGAGGCCAGTCGAGGCAGTGCTGGCAATGGCCACGTTCGGATGGTTCTATTACATGTCACCGGCACTGGTATCACAACTACAATTTCCATTGATTTTGATATGCACACACACACACACACACACACACACACAACATATTATGTATATACATATACACTTTTATTCTTATATTTGTTTCAGTCTTTTGACTGTGGCAATGCTGGAGCACCGGAACGCTGGAAGGGTTTTGTCAAGCAAATCAGCTTCTATCTTTAAGCTGACTACCTATTTATCAGTCTCTTTTGCCAAACCGTTAAGTTATAGGGGCATAAACACATTAACATCAGTTGTCAGGTGTGTGGGGGTGGGTGGGGGGAAACAAACAGATACAAAGACACACACACACACACACACACACGTATATAATACAAATAAGAAAATGGAGAACAAATTTGGTTTGTTCATCAACTTACAGATATAATGTTGGATTATTTATTCCTTTTACAAATGAGAACATCAAAAGCATACAAAAATATTATATAAATCAATAGATAAGATAATAATACAAATACAGATTTTAAAAGTCATCATCATCATCATTTAATGTCTGCTTTCCATGCTAGCATGGGTTGGACGGTTCAACTGGGGTCTGGGAAGTCAGAAGGCTGCACCAGGCCCAGTCTGATCTGGCAGTGTTTCTACAGCTGGATGACCTTCCTAACGCCAACCACTCCATGAGTGTAGTGGGTGCTATTTACATGCCACTGGCACAGAGGCCAAAGGAGGCTGGCAACATCCACAATCAGTTGGTGCTTTTTATGTGCCACCGGCACGGAGGCCAGTCAGGACAGCGCTGGCAACAGCCACATTCGGATGGTTCTCTTATGTGCCACCGGCACTGATATCACCACCTCAATTTCCATTGATTTTGATCGATTTTGATTTCATAGTATAAATTAATAGTCATAGGATAAATTAATGAAATCCTAAAGATTACTTCTTACAGCTGTTTCAGCCTATGGTCAAAAGTAAACTTAATTTTCATTGCCTATAGATGTCAACATCTATTGTTGTAGGCATTTAAAAAATATTATACTTATATATTAAAAAGAAACATTTTTTGCAATTAAAAACATTTATGAATTAAGAATTTGGGTACTTTACCAACAGTATATTGGATAAATGATATCCCATTGTGGGTTACACCCATAACCCCTATCTTACTTTGTATTTATATATATATATATATATATATATATATATATATATGTATGTATGTATGTATGGGTTGCTTTCATTTTCTGTCTACCAAATACACTGGCAAGGCTTTGGTTGGCCTGAGGCTATAGTAGAAGACACTTGCCCAAGGTATCACACAGTGGGACTGAACCTGGAGCTATATGGTTGGCAAGCAGGCATCTTACCACACAGCCATGCCTGCACCTATGTATGTGTATACATTCAGTTATACATACATACAGATATATCTATGCATATATATATATATATATATATATATATATACATATTTATATATATATATGTTTGTGTGTGTCTATATGTGTATATATATATATGTATATATGTATATATGCTTGTATGAGCATGTATATGTATGTGAAGGATGTGTGTGTTTGTGTGAGAGAGCTTTCAGTTATTTTGGGTGAGTTGCTTCATTTCGTTAACAAAGAAAACTTACATTGAGAAAATAATGATTGTTATTGATTTAAAATAAGTAGTGGTGGTAGTAGTGGTGGTAATAGTGTGGGTGTTGATGGTAGTGGAGGTGATGATAGTGTTGATGTCGTTAATATTGATGATGCTACTGGTTGTGGTGGTAGATGTGGCAGCAGTGATGGTTATCGGTAATGGTGGTAGTGGTAGTGGCAGTGATGGTTGTGTTGGTGACAGTGGTAGTGGTTGTAGTCGGTGGTAGCAGCGGTAGTATTGATGATGCTGGTAGTGGTGTTAGTGTCTGTGGTGGTAGTGGTGGTGGTGATGATGTTGGTAGCTGTGGTGCTGGTGGTTGTGGTGTTAGATGTGGTAGCAGTGATGGTTATCGGTAATGGTGGTAGTGGTAGTGGCAGTGATGGTTGTGTTGGTGACAGTGGTAGTGGTTGTAGTCGGTGGTAGCAGCGGTGGTATTGATGATGCTGGTAGTGGTGTTAGTGTTTGTGGTGGCAGTGGTGGTGGTGGTGGTGGTGATGATGTTGGTAGCTGTGGTGCTGGTGGTTGTGGTGGTAGATGTGGTAGCAGTGATGGTTATCGGTAATGGTGGTGATAATGGTGTTAGTGGTAGTGGCAGTGATGGTTGTGTTGGTGACAGTGGTAGTGGTTGTAGTCGGTGGTAGCGGTGGTGGTATTGATGATGGTGGTAGTGGTGGTGGTGGTGATGTTGGTAGTTGTGGTGCTGGTAGTTGTGGTGGTAGATGTGGTAACAGTGATGGTTATTGGTAATGGTGGTGATAATGGTGTTAGTGGTAGTGGCAGTGATGGTTGTGTTGGTGACAGTGGTAGTGGTTGTAGTCGGTGGTAGCGGTGGTGGTATTGATGATGGTGGTAGTGGTGGTGGTGGTGATGTTGGTAGTTGTGGTGCTGGTGGTTGTGGTGGTAGATGTGGTAACAGTGATGGTTATTGGTAATGGTGGTGATAATGGTGGCAGTGGTAGTGGCAGTGATGGTTGTGTTGGTGACAGTGGTAGTGGTTGTAGTCAGTGGTAGCAGCGGTGGTATTGATGATGGTGTTAATGTCGATGATGGTAGTAGTGGTGTTAGTGTCTGTGGTGGTAGTGGTGGTGGTGATGTTGGTAGCTGTGGTGTTGGTGGTTGTGGTGGTTATAGTCGGGGTAGTGGAAGTGTTGTTGATGGTGGTGGTGGTGGTGATGAAAGCTCTATTGATAATGCTGATATTGGTGGTAATCGTCAAGGGGGTGTCGGTGACGTTGGTGGTGGTGGTGGTGGTGGTGTGACAGTGGTAGTGGTGGTGGTAGTGGTGGTGGTGGTGGTGTGACAGTGGTAGTGGTGGTGGTGGTGGTGTGACAGTGGTAGTGGTGGTGGTGGTGGTGTGACAGTGGTAGTGGTGGTGGTGATACTATTTATCTGTTTATTTTTATTTTTTGGTGTATTAATGATGATTGTGGTGGTGGTGATAATGGTGGTGTTGATGGAGGCGTTTATAAATCATGGAAACGTTGCTTCTGATGTAGTAGTAGTAGTGGTAGTAGTAATAGTAGTAGTGGTGGTGGTGGTGGTGGTGGTGGTGTGGTGGTGGTGGTGGTGGTAGTGGTAATAGTAGTAGTAGTAGTAGTAGTAGTAGTAATCATTGTTGCTGCTAAAGCCATTGTTGTTGTTACTGTTGTTGTTGTAGTTGATCTTGTTGTTGTTGAAATGTGTTCAGTGTTTCGATTGCTTCAATTGTTTAAAAAATATAAATAAAATAAACATATATATATATATATATATATATAAAAATAAACTTTTGTTTTCCATCATCAAAAATCAAAAAGAAAATCAAAAATAAACAAAACATTAAAGTTACAAAAGAAAACAAAATTATAAAAAAAAAGAGCCAAAAACAAATAAAAAAAAAACGACAAACATCATTGCCCTTCGCCTTTGCCTGTCTTTGAACCTACAACTCTTCCCTTACACTCTGATCCACCCAACCATACTGCTTCCACCCCCACCTACTCCCTACCTTTATTGAATATTGAATGTTATTGTACAGTTTGAAGAGGTTTATTGGGGTGAAAAACAGAAAATGTTACATTAGTGAGGTGAGTGGATATGTGTGTGTGTATGTGTGTGTTTCTCTCTCTCTGTTCTGGCTCTATATGTCTATATGTGTGTGCCTATATATATATATATATATATATATATGTATGTGTGTGTGTGTGTGTGTGTGTGTGTGTGTGTGTCTATATAACTATATATGTGTGTATGCGTATATGTATGTATATGTATATAGGTGTGCATATATATATAAATCATTCTCTCCTTTCTCTCTCTTTTCCGTCTCCCTCTCTCTCTATATATATGTGTGTGTGTGTGTGTGTATGTGTGCATGTATATACACACAGACAGAGAAAGATTGAGATAGAAACAGAAAATGAGAGATGTACGTGTGTATATATATATGTATATATATATAATATATATATACATGAATATATCCATGTATATTATACATATATGTATACAATATACATTATATATATATATATATATATAGGCACAGACATGCATGCATATATATATATATATATATATATATATATATATAGATATATATTATATATATATATATATATATATATATATATATATATATATATATTATATATTAAATAAAATTAAAAACAGAACACAAAGTATTCACCCTAAATTTACAGTACCTACTATATATATGTATATATAGTGTATATAATAATATATATATATATATATATTATATATATATATATATTATATATATATATGCATAGATACGTGTATGCATACATCCATGCTTACATACTTGCACAGACACACACTCACACACACATATATTGTTTTTGTTTATTTTTATCATACAAAACACAAATATAAAAATGTAATTGTTCAATACAGTGTTCTCTAATAGTATGTACAGTCTAATTATTGTATATATGTGTGTGTATGTATGTGTCTATGTATCTATGTGCATATGACATATGTATCTATATACATGCATATATATATGTGTGTGTGTATATATATATATATATATATATATATGTATATATACATACATAATAATATATATATATATATATATGTATATATACATACATATATATATCCATTAATGTATGTATACATATATGTATGGTTGCATGCATTTTTGTATGTAGGTATGCAATAAATATATATAATCTAATGTGTGTGTGTGTGTGTGTGTGTGTGTTGTGAGTGATCATTGTCAATCCATACCTAAGGGTTTTGCATGGCCAGACCATTCTAATTAACTGTTCCTTGTTAGTGCTTGTAAGTTAAATTAGATAAGAGCCAAAAGTTTTGAATGACAGCTCATGCTGCCAGCTTCTAATACAGCTTATGACATCAGCAGTTATTTATAATTTTATGCATATCAGGAGGGTTGAACTTGAAGTTCCGTTATGACATCAGTTTCTATTCATAATTTTACTAGCAGCATCACCTGGCGTTGCTTGGGTTTGTTTCAACCCTTTAGAATTGGAATTTTTGAAAAGTAAAAATTTTGCATTATGTAGCTTGTTATTCTCTTTAAGTGAACATTTTTCTGGTTGAAATACACCAAAATATGGCGACAGAGCAGTAAAAAAAATCATTAAAAATAGGGATTTTCATAGAAATGTAAATAAGTTTTGGTGTTAACATGGTCCGATTTGAATTATTTCTTCTACAGAAGGAAGAGCAAGCCTTCTTCTATCATACTCTCAATTTTGGTCAACTCGCACTGTAGGGTTTCGGAGGAGATAATGATAGTTGAAGGCTACCAAACCTGCCATACACAGACAACTTCAGCTTTATATATAGAGAGATTTGTATCAAACGAGGTTCTTTCTTGAAGTTTCACTAGGACATCAGTCACTATATATATATATATTTTCCTGTCTTCCTTAAAGTTCCATATGATTTCAGATGCTGTTCATAATTCCATGCTTTAAGATCTCCTCTAATTCCATGTGTAACAGGAAGGCCTAGTGTTGAAACTTTAGTACAGAAACTGGCCACATCCAGCCGAAATGTGCTACCTGTTTCACGTTCAAACTGGCCAGATCTTTCCTCTTACACCTAGCCCACAATGTCATCCTGTAACTAAACATCATTGAAATTTCAAAGATACAAGATAATACATGATTTATAGGAAGCAATGTGAATAAATAAGAATTACTTTGACAGCGTAATTCTGAATGGTAAAGGGTTAACCCTTTCGTTACCAACTCGGCTGAAACTGGCTCTGTTTCTGAATACAAATGTCTTGTTTTCATAAGTTTTCAATTAAAATCTTCCACCAAACCGTAGTCGCAATTTATGTTCCTAACACTAGCTGAATGATAACTAAGTTATTTTAGCAAATTGTTTCTTATATTTAAAGTAATTGAAAGAAAACACGGAGCATCTCAACAGAAATACGGTAACAAAAGGGTTAAAGTCCTATTCATAATTTTCATGTGTGTCAGAAGGGCCTAGTTAAGTGCTAACCCTAACCCACCAGTACATTTCAGAGAGCACAACTTCATTTGATTCTGCCCTTGGAAGACCCAGAAGTAGATAGCTACTTATGGCTAAAAATAATGTTTCTGCCAATTAGAAAGCTTCAAAGCAAAGCCATTTGGTCATATGCTTTTGTATCTTCTAGGGATATAACCAGCACCCTGTCATTAATGATGTTGAGGGTTCCAGTTGATATGATCGTTGGGACAGCCTGCTTGTGAAATTAACATTAAAGGCAGCGAGCTGGCGGAAATGTTAGCACGCCGAGCGAAATGCGTAGCCGTATTTTGTCTGCCGTTATGTTCTGAGTTCAAATTCCGCCATGGTCGACTTTGCCTTTCATCCTTTCGGAGTCGATAAATTAAGTACCAGTTACGCACTGGGGTCGTTGTAATCAACTTAATCCATTTCTCTGTCCTTGTTTGTCCCCTCTGTTTAGCCCCTTGTGGGTAGTAAAGAAATAGAAATTAACATGCAAGTGGCTGAGCACTCCACAGACACATGTACCCTTAATGTAGATCTCAGGGAGATTAAAGGTGGCACTAACTGTGACAAGGCTGGCTCTTTCAAATTACAGGTGCTACTCATTTTTGTCAGCTGAGTGGACTAGAGCAATGTGAATACAAAGTGTCTTGCTCAAGGACACAATGTGTCACTGGGAATTGAACTTACGACCTTACAGTCGTAAGCCAAGTGCTCTAACCACTAAGCCACATGCCTTCACTTCCATACATATATATTTCTTTATTGGCCACAGGGTGCTAAACACAGAGGAGACAAACAAGGACAGACAAACAGATTAAGTCGATTACATCGACCTTAGTGCGTAACTGGTACTTAATTTATCAACCCCGAAATGATGAAAGGCAAAGTCGACCTCGGCGGAATTTGAAGTCAGAACGTAACGGCAGCCGAAATATCGCTAAGCATTTCGCCCGACATGCTAACGATTCTGCTAGCTCGCCACTTCCATACATATAATCAAACAATTGCACCTGCTAAAACGTGGCACTGCATCGGTTATGACAATGAGGGTTCCAGTTGATCCGATCAACGGAACAGCCAGCTTGTGAAATTAACAAGTGACTATGTACCCCACAGACACATGTACTCTTAATGTAGTTTTAGGGGAGATTCAGCAATAATAATACTATTCTTACACCTGACGTGTACATGCATGTCATAACAGTTTTGCTTTTTGAGAATTATACTCCCAGAGCAGTAACCATTCCATAAGTTTGGAGGCTTTTTGAAGAGAGGCAGCTATAACTGTCATAGATTGTTGTAATTTTAGCATATCATTACTATACAGCTGACCTGCCAACATATTTTACATTTTTGATTGAAGGAGAAGGCTGTAACAGCACACACCTTACTAAACACTGCTCGTCATGGCAGATTAGTTTGTAGAATGCAATTGAGGTGTTTGGAAGTTTCCTATGCAATAAAATTTTATGTTAAACTGAGCAAAAATGTTTTGGAAACATACGAAATGATCCAGAATGCTTATAGCTTCACTTTTTTGCTGGTAGAAGAGGTTTGTGGATAGTAGAATGATGGTGGCAAGCAGGCAGAATCGTTAGCACATTGGACAAAATGCTTAGTGGTATGTCGTCTGCCATTACGTTCTGAGTTCAAATTCCGCTGAGGTTGACTTTGCTGTTCATCCTTTCAGGGTCGATAAATTAAGTACCAGTTATTCACTTAATCCCTTTGTCTGTCTTTGTTTGTCCCCTCTATGTTTAGCTCCTTGTGGGCAATAAAGAAATAAGAATGGAAGTGAAAGACAAACGAGAGGTATGCGAACAAAAGGAGAGTCAGAACATCAAAGCTGGTTGGGAAAATTTGCAGTTTTCCAGATAAAGAATTTTGTATGTCTATAAAGGCAATAAACATAGTTTGGAGTTGGTGTGTGGAAACCGTACACAATCATTTATAAAGATCTGAGCATGGACAAAATTTGTGCAAAGTTTGTTCGCAGGGTACTCAGTCACGAGTATTCTGGTAACCAACTACTTGACAGAGGTAGGCATAAAAACTGTTCCTCACCCTCCCTACAGTCCAGACCTTGTTCTCTATGACTTTTGGTTGTTTACCAAACTGAGGGAGAACCTCTTGGGCAGTCGTTTTGAAGACAGAGGAGGCTGTGATAAGGGTCCTGGACGCCTTCACTTTGGAGGACTTTCACGAAGTGGCTGGAATGGAACACTACCGCAAGTGCATTGAAGCCAGAGGATCCTACTTTGAAGGAAATTAGAGCTTTGATCTTCTTTGAAATTGATATATGTCTCACCTGGAAAAGTCTGCAAACTTCTAGAATGAACCTTGTATTCTTCGGAAACAATGTTCCCACTCTATGCTTTTCACACCAATTGAGCATTTAATTGCCTCGGACTTCCCCATCTTCTGCATTCTTGGTGCCAAGTTTACAAAACAGTGAATGTGTCTAAGGGTTTAAGACAAGTATAATCCAAAATTACCTTTTTTAACAATCATGGGATCAGACAGTCTTTGACTATTTCTGTTTAAACCAGTGGTTCTCAACCGGTGTCCAATGATCCCTGAGGGTCCATATAAGATTTTTCAGGGTCCACACAACAAAATAGGAAGTTGGAGGTCCACAATAGTACTTTAAGGACCACTGAAAAAATTTTACCTTAGATTTATGTATTGGTGTGTATCGCAAGAAACAGCTTGGTTTCTTTCTCTAACATTTTACATAGTTCAAGCTTCACAAGTGTTAAAAACAAAACAGGAATTTTGAAAGAAGATTCTGTAAAACTAATTTTTAAACGATGAATGGCTGAAGTTTCCATCAAAATAAAATGGCAATCAAACAGGTCCATAGGTAAAAAATGGTTGAAAAACCCTGATTAAAGTCTTTTTAAACTAATATTTCCATGCTATTATTTATAGCTTTATCTACTTAGAGTTCCACATTAAAAACGAATTATTTCACGTCTAAGGTTTTTAAATTCTTATCTTGTCAACAACAGAAAATTCTCAGTGGTAAGAATGAAGCCTCTCAAGTGAAAAGAGAATCTCAAAGACTTTCTCTAGTTGAATAGTAAAACATCTAACATATTAACAGAAGATTTGAGCTCGAGTTCTAGTGACAACATTTTAGCAATCAATACTTGACAGAGATGATCATCAAAATTATTCCTCACCCTTCCTACAGTCTAGACCTTGTTCCCGGGGACTTTTGGTTGTTCCCGAAGCCAAAGGAGAACTTCTGGGGAAGTCGTTTTGAAGATGAAGGAGGCTGTGATATAAGGGTCCTAGATACCTATTTCTTTACTACCCACAAGGGGCTAAACACAGAGGAGACAAACAAGGACAGACAAACGGATTAAGTCGATTACATCGACCCCAGTGCGTAACTGGTACTTAATTTATCGACTCCGAAAGGATGAAAGGTAAAGTCGACCTCGGCGGAATTTGAACTCAGAACGTAACGGCAGACGAAATACCTATTTCTTTATTATCCACAAGGGGCTAAACACAGAGAGGACAAACAAGGACAGACAAACGGATTAAGTCAATTATATCGACCCCAGTGCGTAACTGGTACTTAATTTATCGACTCCGAAAGGATGAAAGGCAAAATCGACCTCGGCGGAATTTGAACTCAGAACGTAGCAGCAGACGAAATACCTATTTCTTTATTACCCACAAGGGGCTAAACACAGAGAGGACAAACAAGGACAGACAAATGGATTAAGTCAATTATATCGACCCCAGTGCGTAACTGGTACTTAATTTATCGACTCCGAAAGGATGAAAGGTAAAGTCGACCTCGGCGGAATTTGAACTCAGAACGTAGCGGCAGATGAAATACCGTGAAGCATTTCGCCTGGCGTGCTAACATTTCTGCTAGCTCACCACCTGAGGGACCTAGATACCTTCAGTTTGGAGGACTTCCATGGGGTCTTCAAGAAGTAGCCGGGGGCACTGCAACAAATGCATTGGAATCAAAAGACCTTACTTTGAAAGAAAATAGCTTTTGTTCTTGTTTGAAATTAATGTCTCTGAAGAAAAAAGTCTGCAAACTTCTGGAATGTACCTTGTGCATTTCTATTTTCGTTGTTTATCTTTGTTGGGTTAATAAGGTTCCCTTTTGGGTGAATTATTAACTTACTGCGTAAAAATGTAAAAGCAGAATATGGATAAGAATCAGCAATGGAAGGTTTGCTTCCCCAGATAAAGGAGATTACAAGACCACACAGAAGAGAAAATGCCTGCTTCAAAAACAGGATGTCTTGGATCTCTATGGAAACTGATTTCCTTAATTTAATCATAAATACAACATTCACAGAAAGAACCAATATTTTCTGACTGAAGATAAGCCTTCTCTTTCTGTCTGTCTGTCTGTCTGTCTCACTCTTTCTTACTCTCTCTCTCTCTCTCTCACTCACACACATACACACAGAGACATACACATACATGCATAGATGCATGCATGCAGATACCCATATCCATGCTCTCACACACACATTTACACATACACACATGCAAATATGAACGCACTTATACATATTCATATATATATATATATATATATATATATATATACACTCATGTATATTGCCTGATTATATTAATATTACACACTCATATACACATATCCACACACACTGAGAACATTATATGTAGAAATATAAGAATATTACATATATATATTATGTATATTTATGTTACATATATAGGCGCAAGCATGGCTGTGTGGTAAGAAGCTTGCTTCTCAACCACATGGTTCCAATTTCAGTCCCCCTGTGTGGCAACTTGGGCAAGAATCTTCTACTATAGTCTTGTGCTGATCAAAGCCCTGTGAGTGAATATACTAGATAGAACCTGAAAGAAGCTTGTCGTATATGTGTGTGTAATATATATCATCATCATCATTTAACGTCCGTTTGCCATGCTAGCATAGGTTGGACGAGACGGTTCGACCGGGGTCTGGTAAGCCATGGAGGCTGCACCAGGCTCTAGTCTGATTTGGCAGTGTTTCTACAGCTGGATGCCCTTCCTAACGCCAACCACTCCGTGAGTGTAGTGGGTGTTTTTTACGTTCCACTTGCACACGATCGGTTGGTGCTTTTAAGTTTCACTGACACGGATGCCAGTCAGGCGGTGCTGGCATCTGCCAAGTTCGGATGGTTCTTTTTACGTGTTACCGGCACAGGTATCTTAACTACAATTTCCATTTGAATTTTTATTTTGATGTTGATGTACTTGACTCAATAGGTTTCCTCAAGATCAATGGGTCATATATATATATATATATTGATAGATAGATAGATAGATAGATAGATAGATAGATAGATAGATAAATAGATAGATAGATAGATAGATAGATAGATAGATATGCATATTTGGGTACAAATAACATGAAAAACTAAACAGCGAGAAAAAATGGAAAACAGGAAAAGTAAACACAGACAAAGGATCCTTTATCAGTTGTCAACGTTCAGTGACAATATGAGTCTTTAATGACAGTTGCTCCCATAAATTCTAAAATGAAATTTAGGATTTATGGAGGGTCAAATTTGGGGACAAAAACATGACAGTGGAGACATACAACGAAAACAAACATGGACTGTTGTTAGACCAGAATGACAGGAAAATAGTGAATGCTGGGAGAAACATTTTTTTGAAAAGAGAAAAAATAGAAAGAGAGAGAGGAAAACACAGCCGTTCTTTTCAATGTCCATAGAGGAAAAGAAAGATGGACGATGGTCATGTGCATGCAATGAGAGAGAGAGAGAGAGAGAGAGAGACTGATAGAAAGCGGTGAAGGAAGGAGGGGGAGGAGAAGGGAATTACAGAAGGATGGAGGAAGAAAATAGTATAGAATAGAGAGTTGCATCAAAAAGGTGAAGATAAACTTACTTGGAAATGAATGCATCGCGTTCTTTTACAGAGCTTAGAAAAACTGATGGGCTGCTGCAGTAAGTGTGTGAATCTGAGAGGGGAACATGTTGAATAGAATCATAATTAATTGATCATCATGTATTTTCTTCTAACCAAAGCCAGAAACTTTTCAGCATCCCCTCATATATATATATATATATATATATATATCATCATCATCATCATCGTTTAACGTCCGTTTTCCATGCTAGCATGAGTTGGACAGTTTGACCGGGGTCTGGGAAGCCAGGAGGCTGCACCAGGCTCCAGTCTGATCTGGCAGTGTTTCTACAGCTGGATGCCCTTCCTAACGCCAACCACTCTGTGAGTGTAGTGGGTGCTTTTTATGTGCCACCGGCACAGGGGCCAGGGGTGGCTGGCAACGGCCACGATCGGTGAGTGCTTTTTACGTGCCACCAGCACGGAAACCAGTCAAGGTGGCGCTGGCATCAACCATGTACGGATGGTGCTTTTTACGTGCCACTGGCACAGATGCCAGAGGAGGCTGGCAATGGCCACAATTGGTTGGTGGCTTTTACGTGCCATACAAACATACATATATATATATATATATATATATATATATATATAATCATTATCATCATTTAACGTCCCTTTTCCATGCTGGCATTAACTGGATAGCTTGATAGGAACTGGGAAGGCCATGGACTGCACCAGGTTCCACACACATACATTCAACATACATACATATGCATGTATGTATGTATATAACAATTAGTAATGGGATTCAATAGAATCTAGGCACATAAACACATAGGATGTCAGAAATGGCTAGGTAGAATAATATAAGCTTTGCAGTGAGGTAAAACAACCATAAAGGTATCACATGTTGGTAGGATACTGTAGATATGTAAGTACTAAATCCAATTGTATGGTATTTAAGATACCTTTGTTCCCTTTTGTTATGCAATTCATGCGACAGGCTACTCTGAGTTATTTCTTTTTGTACAATTTTGATTTTTATTACACACGCAAATACACACAGTTTGAAAAATACTTGTTTATATTTCTTCTTTATAACTATTCTACAGAATCTTGAAGATACTAAAAAATTACTCAAAGGCAAAATAATAATAATAATAATAATAATAATAATAATAATAATATAATAATAATGATAATAATAATAATAATATAATAATAATAAAACACTGGAAACGCTGTCATGTATTTATTCATAAAATAGGAAGGAAAAAAAACGAGCATTGATTTATGGAAAGCTATAAGTTACGTAGCGATATTTATCAGATGTAAACAAGTAAATAACTACACTTGTCATCCACAAAAAGTACACAAGATTTATCGCCTTGAAACAGGAGTTAAGACATGTCGGTGAGAAAGACCCTCATCATAGGAGAATATTTGTAGTTCATAGTATTAAGCTTTTGTATTTTGTTCTTTGCTTTTATTAGTCATTGGTGTTGTGGCCATGCTAGAGCACTGCCTTGAAGGGTTTTTGTTGAATAAATCAACCCCAGGACTTATTGTTTTCTAAATTCTAAGGAAATAAAGTGTTGTAATTGGTCTGTTTTGCTGAACTGCTAAGTAAATGGGGGTGTGGGCAAGGCCATAAACAGACCAACACTGGCTGTCAAGTGGTGGTGGGAGACCAACTGAAACACAGAGGGAAATACACACACACACACACACACACACAAACATACATACACACATTCATACATACATACATACATGCATCCAAACATACATATATACATCATGCATGCATACATACATACTTGCATGCATATGTGCATATATACATACATACATTCACAAATACATACACACGTACGTACACGTACATACATCACATAGATACATACATACATTCATACATACACATACATTCATACATACACATAATGGCGGTGCCCCAGCATGGCCACAGCTCGTGAGCTGAAACTAGATAAAAAAAAAAATAAATAAAAATACATATATACATACATGCATACATACATACATGCATACATACATATGTACACACATACAATTCAATTTAGGAAAAGGAAACAGCAGCCAAGTACCTGATGCACAAAAGTGATAGAGATGCAGGAAAAGCCGTAAAATGTAACAATGGTTGCAGACTTTGTGGCGTTCACACTGAAGATCTCACCCACATCTTAAGCAGTTGTCCTAATTTGTCATCTACTGATGAGACCTGGCGTTGTAGCTAGGATACTATAATGAAATCTGTCGGAAGAATAACCCCAAGGACAAAGAAATAAGAACCAACAGTATGGTAGAAGCCATAGCTACTCATAATAAAAAGGAATACTGGTGGAATGTACCAGTGAAGACCTCAATAAAATGTAAGCACAAGAGACCTGATATAATGATTTGGGATAGAGAAGAGATACTGTGTACAGTTGTGGAAATTAGCTGCCCAACGGATGATAACGTAAAGCTGAAGATCAGTGTAAAAGAGAACACATATACTGAACTATTGAGAAATCTGCAGTTACTCTATCCAGATTATAAGTTCAGCTTTATACCTGCAATTATTGGGGCTCTGGGATATGTAACATACTGCCTAAATACCAATCTTGAGAAATTAGGCTTCTCAAAAGGGGTAATATAGATTTGCTATGGAAACTGGGAAACCAGCCCTGCTGGTCTATATGACACTGTAAGGGTCTTTATCCTTTATATCTATTTTTATTAAATTTTTACAAGAGACATGATGGTGATTTCAAAGTTTCGACCAGCTACTTTTCATCAGACTGTGCTACACATAGGAACCCTTAGTAGTTTTATATAGTCTTTGACAAGTTATCTTTCTGGGGGCAAGTGGAACTATGTGAAATGATAATTAGGCTTGGTGTATGTAAATCTGGGAAGTATAAGATATAGATATAACAATCCAGTGTTCGTATGGTGTTCTGGAAGAGAGAAAAGCACGTGTTTACTGTAGTGGAATTCAATTATTCAGCAGACATTGACATAGCAAAAACTGAAATAAGAAACATTTCTGCTGAACTAATGGGAAATTTGCTGATATAGCACTTGGAGTGTAACTTTAGATTTATACCTGTGATCATTAGTTATGAAACTAACTACTTCACGCAGATCTTAAGAAGGTGGTGCCACAAGAGCTAAAAATACACAGCTAATTGAGAAATTATAATTACAAGACTTAATGGAATCATGAAAATGTTTTCCAAGACTCCAGAAGTTTCGTCTGTAATTTGTATACATATTCATAGGTAGATATATCTACTAAAAAGTGTGTAGGATTTATCTTTTGTTTTTTATCTTCTACTTGTTTCGATCATTGGATGGCAGCCATGCTGGGGTGGTGCTTTGAAGGTTTTCTTTTTAATTGAATAAATCAGCGTCAGTATTTGTTTTAAATCTGGAACTTTTTAAAAGAATTTTTGTCTGTTTCAGTCATTAGACTGTGGCCATACTGGGGCACCACCATGAATTTTTAGCCAAATGAATTGACCCCAGGACTTATTTTTCAAGCCGGGTTTCTTTTACTGAACTGCTAAGTTACAGGGATGTAAACACACCAACACCAGTTGTCAAGTGGTGATGGGGGGGGGGGCACAGACACACACATGTATATATATATATGTGTGTGTGTGTGTATGTGTGGTGTGTGTATGTGTGTGTGTGTGTGCATGTGTGTGTGTGTGTGTGTATATATATATATATATATATATACACACAACGGGCATCTTTTAGTTTCCGTTTATCAAATCCATTCACAAAGCTTTGGTCAGTCTGAGGCTCATGGTACAATGCAGTGGGATTGAAACCACAGTTATGTGGTTGTAAAGCAAGCTCCTTAACCACACAGCTATCCCTGTGTTTGTATGGTAAATATTTTTAAAAGATAGAATTCTCAATGCAAAAATTTAGATTCTTCATAACTTTACTTAAAAATACAGGAAATAACTCACGATTACATTTGAACTCAGAAAATAGCGGCAGACAAAATGCCTATTTCTTTACTACCCACAAGGGGCTAAACATAGAGGGGACAAACAAGAACAGACAAACAGATTAAGTCGATTACATCGACCCCAGTGCGCAACTGGTACTTAATTTATCGACCTTGAAAGGATGAAAGGCAAAGTCGACCTCAGCGGAATTTGAACTCAGAACGTAGTGGCAGACGAAATACTGCTAAGCATTTCGCCCAGCGTGCTAACGATTCTGCCAGCTTGCTACCTTAAACAGATGAAATACCTATTTCTTTACTATCCACAAGGGGCTAAACACAGAGAGGACAAACAAGGACAGACACACGGATTATATCGAATTCAGTGCATAACTGGTACGTAATTTATCGACCCCGAAAGGATGAAAGGCAAGTCGACCTTGGCGGAATTTGAACTCAGAACGTAGCGGCAGACGAAATACCTATTTCTTTACTATCCACAAGGGGCTAAACACAGAGAGGACAAACAAGGACAGACAAACGGATTAAGTCAATTACATCAACCCCAGTGCATAACTGGTACTTAATTTATCGACCCCGAAAGGATGAAAGGCAAAGTCGACCTTGGTGGAATTTGAACTCACAACGTTATGACAGGCGAAATACCGCTAAGTGTTTCGCCCGGCATGCTAACGATTCTGCCAGCTCGCTACCTTAAACAGACGAAGTACCTATTTCTTTACTACCCACAAGGGGCTAAACACAGAGAGGACAAACAAGAACAGACAAATGGATTAAGTCAATTATATCGACCCCAGTGCATAACTGGTACTTATTTAATCGACCCCGAAAGGATGAAAGGCAAAGTCGACCTTGGCGGAATTTGAACTCAGAATGTAATGGCAGATACGGCTACGCATTTCACCTGGCATGCTAACGATTCTGCCAGCTCGCCACCTTAAACAGATGAAATGCCACTAAGTATTTTGCTCAACGTGCTGATTCTACCACCTTAACTCGCCACCTTAACATCATCAGATAATAATATTAACCTACCTTTATTCAAAACGAAGGTGAATTAATATCATTATCCAACAAGCCAAAGAGATGGTGAAACTGACAGTTGTAATGCAATCACTAGTTAATTCTATTCTGTCTGTATCACAAGGCTGTTTACATAGCTTGCTTGTACCAGCTGAGTCAAAAGACTATTTGCATTTCTTGTTTGTCTTCGGTCCAGTTCTTGTTCTGTAATATTTACACCAAGTAGCCTTTAGCTTTAACTATTCAACACTACTTAGCGTCGTGTTCTTCATATCAGTTGGTGTTTGAAACTACATCGAATGTTCAGTCGAAGCCTGATGAAGAGAAACCTTTTGTCTTTATATTGTATTTTATTTACATTGTACTTTGTCCATTTTGCTGTCTTGTTCCGTAAAGTCTTATTTTGACTGTCTTCTAGTCTGTCCATGTAAACAATTCTTCAACGATATTTTTTGTTTGAACTGTTCCCCCCTCGCTTCGATTTACATAAATGTTTATTCTACACTTTCTGCTTATTTTGTTACTTTCACATACATCTTCTTCACTCTTACTACGGTCAGACATACACACACACACACACACACACACACACACACACGACATGATTGTGTGCATCTCTTACATTTTATCTTTTACTCATTCCAGTCATTGGACTGTGGCCATGCTGGGGCAATTAAGAAAATTACTGCTAGTAAAAAAAAACGTATGGAAAAAGGAGATCGGGTATCATGAGGGGTCAAATCCGCATTCAAAGGGAGAATTTTTTTCACAATTTATATTATTTTAAAAATATAATTAATGAGCCGATAATAAATAAAATAATATTAAGAAAAATAAGGAATAATGCGAAGAAGGAAAAAGAATACATAAGTATAGAAGATAAATTTTCTTATAATTTATAACATCAATATAATAGTTCACTGCTTGGAAGGATTCCGTTAAACCAATTAGCACTAGTAGTTATTTTCTAAGGATAAAGGGTAAAGACAACCCCCTTGGTCATGAATGACCATGGGACTGCATTTAGAAAGTTACTCTCCAAGGCACAAGTCCCTAGGAAGGTTGTTTTATGGAAGACCAGCAGTCACGCATCCATACCCGCCTCCCCTCTCTATGCCACTGATGTTATCCAAGGAAAAGGCAAAGGTCAGTGCAGCTTGGCACCAGTGACACCGCAATCCATTTCTACAGCTGAGTGAGCTGGAGCAGCATGAAATAAAGTATCTTGCTCAAGAACACAACACACAGCCTAGTCCAGGAATTGAACTCACTACTTCACGATTATGACCCTGACACTCTAACCACTGAGCCATGTGCCTTTATACAACATGCATGGTAAAGGGTAAAAACCTCCTTTGGTTATGAATGACCATGGTATTGCACTTAGAAAGTTACTTTCCAAGGCACAAACCCGGGTAAGGTTGTTCATGGAAGACCAGCAGTCGCCCATGCATACCAGCCTCCTGCCTCTACACCTCCAATGTTATCCAAGAGGGAGGCAAAGGCTAATACGGCTTGGCGCCAGTGTCGTTGCAACTCATTTCTACAGCTGAGTGAACTGGAGCAATGTGAAATAAAGTGTCTTGCTTAAAAATACAATGCAATGCCTTGTCCAGTAATTGAAACCACAATCTTATCATCATGAGTACAACACCCTAACCACTAAGCCATGTGCTATCCCTGTTATTTTCTGAAGCCTGGTACTTATTCTATCGGTCCCTTTTGCCCAACCCTAAGACACAGTTTATGCAGACAGACTGACACTGGTTGTTAAGTGGTGGTGGTGGTGGTGGTGGAGGGCAACACCAACACACACAAATACATTATTCACATGTAAAGTGGTTGGTGTCAAGAAGGGCATCCAACCATAGAAACTATGTCAAAGCAGACAGCTGGAGCATGGTGCAGCTTTCTTGCTTGTCAAATTCTATTGAACCATCTATAAGCCGTGCCGGTATGGAACATGGACATTAGATAGTGATGATGATGATGATGATGATGGTGATGGGGAAGATGATGGTGAGGATTGACGACGATAATGACGATGATGATGAGGATAAGGATAACAATGACGGTGATGACAATGAAGTGGAGGATGACGATGATGATGATGATGATGATGATGATGAGAAGGAGGAAGAAGAAGAAGAAGAGGAAGAGGAGGGGGACAACAACGACGATGACAATGATGACGACGATGATGATGATGATGATAAGGAGGAGGATGACAATGACGGTGATGACAATGAAGTAGAGGATGACAACAACGATGACGATGATGAGGAGGAGGAGTAGGAGGAAAAGGAAGAGAACAACAACAACGATGACGATGATGAGGGGGAGGAGAAGGAGGAAGAGGAAGAGGACAACAACGACGATGATAACGACGACAATGATGATGATGATGGTGATGATGATGATGATAACTCTGCTGCTTTTGCTACCACTGCTGCCACTGCTGACAACAACAAGTATGATAATATATACGATGAGCTTCCACACAGTTTCCTGCCAACCAAATTCACTCACAAGGCCCTGGTTGGTTCAGGGCAATAGTAGAAGACACTTGCCCAAGGTTGCGCTAAACGAGACTGAACCCAAAACCCCATGGCTGCAAAACAAGCGTCTTCACCACTCAGCCATGCCTATGTCTATTACACAACCATTTTGGCACTTTTGCACACAATCAGCTATTTTGCAGGAGGGGAGGAGGGGGGACAGGTTAAACCAATCACATCAACCCCAGTACTTGACTGGTACTTTATTTTATTGACTCTGAAAGGATAAAGGGCAAAGTTGGCTTCAGTGGGATTTGAACTCAGAATGCTATGAGTCAGAAGAACTGACTCAGCATTCATTCTGATGAGCTTAATGATTCTGCCAGCTCACCACCTTAACCTAATACCAGCATCATCATCATCATCATCATCATCATCCCTGCATCAACCAGCAGCAACAACAGTACCACCACCACCACCAACAACAATAACAACAACACTACCACCACCTCCTCCACCACCATCAGTATTACCACCCCACCACCACTACCACTGTAACCATTACCTCCACTTCCACCATTACCCACAACCTTCACAACCACCATCACCACTCCTACCACTACTCACGACCACTGCCACCACCACCACCACCACCACTACTAGCTCCACCACCACCTCCAACAGTACCACCTCCACCAGCTGTAAAAGCAAGTAGCAGCAGCACCACCACCACCACTGCCACCACCACCACCACCACCAACACCACCACCACCACCACCACCAGCTCCACCAACACCACCACTTCCACCACTACCACCTCCACCAGCTGTAACAGCAAGCAGCAGCAGCAGCAGCACCACCACCACCACCACTACCACCACCACCACCATCGCCACCACCACCACCACCACTGCCACCACTGCCGTTGAGTGTGTAGGAAGATAATGAAATCCAAAATGTCAATTGAAGATCTTAGCCAGCAGCAACTTTGGTTATTTCTACTGGATGGGTGAACAGAACGGTATCGGTGGCGGTGGCGGTGGTGGTATTGGTGGTGGTTGTCGTGGTGGAGATTGTCTGGGATGGTCAAAGACCGGACAGATTCTGAAGACGGTCTTCTTCACGATGAGTGGAGAGAAGAGATGATGGTGGTGAGGGGTGGGGGGTTGGAGTGTTGGCGAAGATCAAAGGAAACAAGACAAAGGCAAAAAGGATGATGATGATGACGATGATGATGATGATGGTGACGATGATGATGATGATGATGATGGTGATGATGGTGATGATGATGGTGATGATGGTGATGAGACTTGCTATGTTTATAACAAAATTCATCATCATCATCCCCACCACATCCTCTTCCTCCTCCCTCTCTCCCTCTTTTCCACATTGTAATTATTGTCGTCATCATCATTGCTGACGTTGTTGTTGTTGTCATTATCGATGTTGTTATCCTCGTCATCATCGCAAAAAAAAAAGTTAAAAGAAAACAGGAAACAAGAACAAAAGAAGCTCATGGCAGTGGTGGTGGTCATGGTGGTGGTGGTGGAGGTTGTGATGTTCGGATGATGATGATGACAATAGCGATGATGGCAATGATGATGATGATAACGTTGACAATGGCAACGATGTTGATAATGATGATGATGATGACGACAATGATGATGATGATGATGACGACAATGATGATGATGATGATCATCATCATCATGCTGATGGTGATAATGATGGTAATGGTGATTACAACAGTGTTCACGATGATGAAGATGATGTTGATGATGATGATGATGTTGATAACAATGATGATGATGACAGCGATGATATAGGTGATGACGCTGGTGACAATGATGTATGTCGATCTGATGACAATGATGTACGTGGGATTTTGTTGTCAACGGTGATGTCAATCATGACATCAATGATTGTGTCATTAGTGATGGTAATAGTAACGGTGGTGGTCGTGGTCGGAAGGAATGGGCATCTGGCAAGAAGTGATGAGGGAGAAGAAGAGAAACATGTGGTGGCAACGTTTCCTTCCTATTCTTGTAAACCAAAGTTCAAATAGAAAGAAAGAAAGAAAGAAGGAAGGAAAAAAGAAACAAAGGAAAGGAAAGGAAGAATGAAGTTGTACTTGTACAAGAAATTCTTTGATATTTCGGAAATGCAAAGCATGAATAACAGAATAAGGAGGACAAAGTGAATGTTGGAATACCAACTGCAAAATGTGTTTAGGAAGATGGAACCGTAGGTGGTTGGTTCGGTTAAATGCATTAGACATTATCAAAGGTGTTGGTTAACAGTCGTTTTGGAACAAAGAAGACTAGTTCGGTCTGGAACCGTTTAGACTGGTTCCACAGGATGTTTCTACATAGGCATTCCATTGTTGCATTCCATGTGGCCTGTCATTTCAATAAAACTCACAGATTTTGATTAATATTGCGAATATGATGTTTTCTCTTCGTCTATCCTGTTAACAATTTGACAGCATCTATACACTGTCTGTCTGTCTGTCTGTCTGTCTGTCTGTCTGTCTGTCTACCTATCTATCTAACTATCTATCTATCTACTTATCTATCTATCTACTTATCTATCTATCTACTTATCTATCTATCTATCTAATTATCTATCTATCTATCTATCTATCTATCTACTTATCTATCTATCTGAGCTATTTTTATCATACTTGTGGTTATGGCGAAAGAATGTATCTGGTGGACGCGCCTGAAAGGATTAGAGACAAACACTTTCCTCTCTGGTCAATCTCTCATCAACTTCTTCAAGTATCACTTGAAGAGGAAAGTGAGAGTAGAGAGGCAAGTTTTGTCTAGTGAATGTTTTAAAAAAAGATGGGTGAACGTAGCAAGGATGGCACGTATGAATGACGAAGCCACCTTGACTATGATTCTATGAACCGTAAAAATTAATACAGAGAGTTGCTTATTTGCAAAAAAAAAAAAAGGAAATATAACATGTGACTTTATTGACTGAGGTTACCGTGGTCTTTTCCGTAGGCTTTTCCCTCCACGGGTAAACCTCACCTGTCCTCCCCTTTACACTTCATATTGACATTTCTGTGATTACGATCCCTATTGATCAATTTTTTTTTTCCTCTCCCCTTTTCTTTTTTCCCTCTCCCCCCCTTTTTTAAAAATCCTCCCCTTTTTTGTCCTCTTTCTTTCCTTTTATGATCCCTTTTGATCGAAAACCAACCCCCTTTTTTTTACCCCCAAAAGAAAAGCTCTACCTTGTAATTTGTTCTGTCTGTGTGCAGCCCTGTGTGGCTAATAAAGAAACATATCTATCTATCTATCTATCTATTTATCTATTGATCTATCTATCTATCAATCTATCTATCTATCTATCTATCTATCTATCTATCTATCTATCTATCTATCTATTGATCTATCTATCTATCTATCCAAAAGCTCTACCTTGTAATTTGTTCTGTCTGTGTGCAGCCCTGTGTGGCTAATAAAGAAACATATCTATCCAGTCAACACCTACGCACTGTGTCTGTCTGTCTATCTATCTATCTATCTATCTATCTATCTAGCTGGCTATCAGCAGGTAGCCACAGGGAAGGAGAAAAAGATGGAAAAAAAGAATAGAAAAGCAAACAAACAAAGCAGGGAGGTTTACTACTCCCAAAACCAAAACACCCACAGAAAACAAAAGCATTAGCATAAACACACAAACACCAAATGGCCTCATAATGTTGACAGCTATAAACACTAACAATTCAGACCTAAAGAATAATTAGGTCAAACACCAACATAACAGAAAATAATATCAAAACAAATAATCATCCATACAACATATTAAAGTCATACATATAACACAGAACACACTGAAATCTCTCTACCCAGATGTTGTAGGGAGATTTCAAAAATATGTAGTGATATTGATATCCTCACTGTTTGAGAGACACAATAAGAATGATCTCGTTTGAGATTACAGCCATCTTTGGGCTAGTTTGACCCTGTTGTATCCACTGATCTGATTGGTTGGCATCTAGCGCGGTCTGTCTCCCTACTTATTTCACGCCAGAGTGTGAGGCCAACCAATCAGATCAGTGGATACAACAGGGTCAAACTAGCCCAAAGATGGTCGTAATCTCAAACGAGATCATTCTTATTGTGTCTCTCAAACAGTGAGGATATCAATATCTCTCTAAAAAACTGTACAAAAACCTTCTGGGAGATGACTGTGAGGTGAAGGACAAACGATTTTCAAACAGTGATGCTCTCTCTCTCTCTCTCTCTCAATCTATTTTGTCTTTCATTTGTTTGTAAAACACAACTTTCAATAGGAATATGGTCAGAATAGGTTGTATAAATGTATGTGGCTTAGGGTCGCCTTGGAAACAAGGCTGCCCGTTAAATAGCCATCAGTGAGACCAGACTCCACAATCTCCAGCATATGTTCGGCAGACATTTCAACATTTATTTTTCTCCATGTCTGCAGAGAATGGGCGGAGATGGTACCATGGTGCTTCTTCAGAAGAGTCTAAACCTCAATGTAAGAGCAATATTCGTAGACCCGGAGAGTAAGCTGGTCATCTTGGATGTCGATGGCAGTAATAGGTCTGCTTTTCAAATGATAACAGTTTATGCACTGTCCTTAACAGGTCGGCCAGATTTCTTTTGACATCTAGAGGTTTTCCTGGGAACGTCTTGACCTTTACTTTTAGTGGGGTATTGGAACTCTACCTTGGACATGAATCTAGACTATGCGGGCAGAGAGGGTAATAGGAGGGGATGCAAATGCCTCAAAGACCTGCTCAGATATTTCCAGCTGACAGGTACTGATTGAACCACCTGAATGTGCCAATGTGGACATGGAGCAACCACATTGGGCCATCCAGATTGTATTTAGATAGAGTTTTCTGTAGAACAGTGGATAGGGATAGTGTAGGATGTCTACAATTCCATATATATTTCTTTATTGCCCACAAGGGGCTAAACACAGAAGAGACAAACAAGGACAGACAAACGGGTTAAGTCGATTACATCGACCCCAGTGTGTAACTGGTACTTAATTTATCGACCCTGAAAGGATGAAAGGCAAAGTCGACCTCGGCGGAATTTGAACTCGGAACGTAACGGCAGACGAAATACGGCTACGCATTTCGCCTGGCATGCTAACGTTTTTGCCAGCTCGCCACAATTCCATATAGTCCAGCTACACAGATCACAAATTTGTGACTTGTATGCTTGACTTAGATGAGAGCCACAGGCAGGGTCCTGATCTATCTATCCAATATCTACACACTGTGTCTATCTGTTCAGTCTATACCTACACACTGTCTATCAGTCCATTCAACATCTGCATAAAGTTTTCTTCTATCTATTTCTTTATTACCCACAAGGGACTAAACACAGAGGGGACAAACAAGGACAGACAAACGGTTGAAGTTGATTATATCAACCCCAGTGCGTAACTGGTACTTATTTAATCGACCCCGAAAGGATGAAAGGCAAAGTCGACCTCAGCGGAATTTGAACTCAGAACGTAGCGGCAGACGAAATACTGCTGAGCATTTCACCCGGCATGCTAACGTTTCTTCTATCTATCATCTATCTGTGTCTGACTGTCCATCCAGCTGTCTCTCCATCCATCCATCTGTCTGTCCATTGATCCATCCATCTGTCTGTCAGTCTGTCTATCCAGCTATGTATCTATCTGTCTGTGTGTCTATCTATATCCATCCATCTATCTATCCTCTACTTCAACATCTAATGAAAGCAGCCACTATTCACCTGTCTCTCTTCCTATGTATCTGTGTCTGTTCATCTCTCTCTCTCTTTCGTATACCCAGGGTGCCCACTAAAGCAATATATTGTTTTGTTTGCTTCTTCCATACCATTATTGTAACTTCAATTCTTTTGCAATACACAATATTAATGAAAGATAACAATGGACTTTAAAACAACACAACAGTAATGAGAACAACAAAAACAGCATTAACAACATTAGTGAAACCACCACCACTGCCACCACCATCATCATCATCATCATCATCATCATCATCATTGTTATCACCATCACCCCAACACCACTATCACCACCACTACTATTGTTATCCTCATCATCATCAGCAATACTGGTAAGAATTAATATCAACAACAATATCACCATCATCACCATTGTCATCTTCATCATCATCATCATCATCTTAAGCAACAACTGCAATATCATTAACAACATCACCATCAATAACATTAGTAACAACAATAACAACACAACAACAATCATGATTATGATGTTTACCGACACCACCACAGCAACCACCACCGCCACTATCATCATCACCATCATCGTCATCATCACCATCTTCATCGTCATCATCACCATCATCACCATCACCATCTTCATCATCATCGTCATCATTGTCGTCCTCATCTACATCATCATCGTCTTCATCATCACCATCATCACCATCACCATCACCATCATCATCATCTTCATCATCATCACCATCATCCTCATCATCATCATTGTCATCCTCATCTACATCATCATCGTCTTCATCATCACCATCATCCTCATCATCATCATCATCATTGTCATTCTCATCTACATCATCACCGTCTTCATCATCATCTTCATCATCACCATCACCATCTTCATCATCATCATCTTCATCATCATCATCATCATCATCATCTTCATCATCATCCTCAACACCATCTTCATCATGATCATCATCCTCTTCATGATCATCATCTTTATCATCTTCATTATCCTCACCATCATAATCATTGTCATCATCATCATCATCTTCATCATCAAACATCTCTAACCAAAACAATATCCAAACGAAAATGTAAAATAAATCAAAAAACAAAAGAAAATGAAAAAAAAACTAATTTAATAAGATAAAACATGAACCTAAAAGCAAATCTAATCATCATCATCATCACCATCATCATCCATCACCACCTCCACCACCACCATTGTCATCATCATCATCATCTTTATCATTGTCTGTTCGTACATTTGTTTATCTATTATCATTATTATTATTTTGTTTTC
>NC_043018.1:6791798-6799298 GCF_006345805.1 Octopus sinensis | reverse complement strand
AGATTCAGCATGACACAGACTGTGACAAGGTTGACCCCTTTGAAATAGAGGTGCTACTTATTTTTGCCAGCTGAATGGACTGGAGCAACGTGAAAATAAAGTGTTTTGCTCAAGGACACAACGCGTGACTGGTTTTCAAATTCATGACTTTACGAACGTGAGCCGAATACTGAAACCACTAAGCCATGCACCTTCACACACATGTGCAAGCACACACATACACAAACACATGCACACACACACACACACACACACACACACCACACACTCACACACACACACACATGCACACACACACAACACACACATGCACACACACACACACACATGCACACACACACCACACACACACACTCACACACTCACACACACACACACATACAAACACAGACATGTGTGCAGAGAACGTTGATGTTTCTTTCACTGCTACCATGACAACCAAAGTTATTTCTTTGTTCACTCAGCTTTCAAACTTATACTTAAAAGAGAGGAGTATTCTTCAAGCAGTTTAAATGCAATTATTTCTTATTTCTTTATTGCCCACAAGGGGCTAAACACAGAAGAGACAAACAAGGACAGACAAATGGATTAAGTCGATTACATTGACCCCAGTGTGTAACTGGTACTTATTTAATCGACCTCGAAAGGATGAACGTAGCGGCAGACGAAATGCCTATTTCTTTACTACCCACAAGGGGCTAAACACAGAGAGGACAAACAAGGACAGACAAATGGATTAAGTCGATTACATCGACCCCAGTGCATAGCTGGTACTTAATTTATCTACCCAAAAGGATGAAAGGCAAAGTTGACTTCGGCAGAATTTGAACTCAGAACGAAGCAGCAGACGAAATACTGCTAAAGCATTTTGCCCGGCGTGCTAACGATTCAGCCAGCTTGCCTCCATTTTCTGATATCCAAAGTCACATTTTAAACTTCAGAAAAGTCTTGCTTGTTTTTACTGTTCCTCTTACAGTCTGTATTTGTAATGTGCGAGTCGGATAATTTTTTTTTATGAAAAAGGGTCAGAAGAAAGGCACTCAAGAGTCATGAGTTGGAAGTGGCCCAGTCCCCTTAGAGCAGTGTTTCTCAACCTTTTTTACCCTTCTGTAACCCTTAAAATAAATTACATGTCTCAAGGAGCCTTTGCACAAAAACAAATTATATACTTTTATTTATTTTACTGTTTCAGTCATTTGACTGTGGTCATGCTGGAGCATAACTTATTCTTTGTAAGCCTAGTACTTATTGTATCAGGCTGTTTTGCTGAACCACTAAGTTATGGGGATGTAAACACACCAACATTGGATGTCAAGTGATGGTGGCGTGGACAAACACAGGTACACAAACACACACACACACACACACACACACACACACATACATATATACATACATACAAGAGGTTTCTGTTTACCAAATCCACTCACGAGGCTTTGGTCAGCCCGAGGCTATAGAAGAAGACACTGGTCCAAGGTGTCATGCAGTGAGACTGAACTTGGAACCATGTGGTTGGTAAGCAAGCTACTTACCACATAGCCATGCTTGTACATTTAGGATATATATATTCTAAATGGAGGCACATGGCATGTGGAGACACATGCCCAAGTGGTTAGAGGAGCGGACTCGCGGTCGAGGGATCGCGGTTTGAATCTCAGACCGGGCGATGTGTGTGTTTATGAGCAAAACACCTAAGCTCCACGTGGCTCCGGCTGAAGTTAATGCTGAACTTCTGCTGAGAAGTTTCTGCTCTGAAGGCATTCAACTGTTTAGCTCTTTCAAGAGTTTACCACTGTTTTTTTAAAAAAATTATTTTTAGAACTTTTTAATAAGTATATCTCAGTGGTGTGTATGGTGATTGTTGTATTGGGTATACTGCCACACCCAATGCCACCAAATTTCAAGAAGGAGTAAAACAAAATTTTCTAGGAGTGGCTGTGCAGTAAGTAGCTTGCTTACGAACCACATGGTTCTGGGTTCAGTCCCACTGCATGGCACCTTGGGCAAGTGCCTTCTAATATAGCCTCGGGCCGACCAAAGCCTTGTGGGAGGATTTGGTAGACGGAAACTGAAAGAAGCCCGTTGTATATATGTATGTATATATATGTGGTGTGTGTGTGTGTATGTGTATCTGTTTGTCCCCCCAACATCGCTTGACAACTGATGCTGGTGTGTTTGCGTCCCCGTTACTTAGCGGTTCAGCAAAAGAGATTGATAGATTAAGTACTAAGCTTACATAGAATAAGTTCTGGGGTTGATTTGTTTGACTAAAGTCGGTGCTCCAGCATGGCTACAGTCAAATGACTGAAACAAGTGAAAGAGTATTATGATTTGTGATTAAATTAATGAGTTAGGTAAATCATATTTATATAGAATTTGCCACTGGACAAAATGGTTGGCGGTACTTCAGCCATTGCTGTGTTCTGAGTTCAGATTCCACCAAGGTTGAATTTGACTTTCACCCGTTTCAGGGTCAATAAACTAAGTACCAATGAAGCATTGGGGGCGCTGTAATCAACTAGTCCTGTTTGGCTACGTTCTAATGACCGAAATAATCAAAAGTTAAAAGATCAAAACACATCATAACAGAGAAACATGAAACAAAACTCGATTAGTTGATAAAATCTTTATTGAGAATACAACTATTTTTTTTTTTTTTACTTTTTTGTTTTTGATATAAGATTCCACAATAAAACTGGAAAATGAAGTTTTGAAAGCTTTATTAATTGCCAAATACAAACCGAAAATCAACAGACGAAGATAAAGCATGCATGAGCTGAAGTATAAAAGTTTGCAAGAATCAATCATTAAATAATATTAAAATCTATTGATAACAGTTTTATCAGTTACATCATTCCTATTATCACTTGCTATTATCATTATTAAATGTGGAATATAACTCACAGCCTAGGTTATAATTTCGTTCAGAAGATGTGGGACTGAGAAGGTCATGAAAATTTTAATGAGCTTAAGACTGTTATAATAATGATGATAATAATAATAATAATAATAATAATAATAATAATAAAAATAATAATAATGATGATAATGATAATAATAATATTAATAATGATAATAATAATAATAATAATATTGATAATAATAATAATAATGATAATAATAATGATATTGATAATAATAATAATAATAATGATAATAATAATAATATTAATAATAATAATGATAATAATATTAATAATAATAATAATAATAATAATAATAATAATAATAATAATAAAAAAAATAATAATAATGATGATAATGATAATAATAATAATAATAATAATAATAATAATGATAATAATAATAATAATATTGATAATAATAATAATAATAATGATAATAATAATATTGATAATAATAATAATAATAATGATAATAATAATAATATTAATAATAATAATGATAATAATATTAATAATAATAATAATAATAATAATAATAATAATAATAATAATAATAATAATAAATGCCCCAATGCAGTACAAGGCTGTGGTTCTCATGGCTTCTGATCTTAATTGATTGGAAGTGTTATCATGTACATTGTTTTGTCTTGGTATAAAAGATGGGTTACAGCAAATATTCTGCTCAGTGTTACAGATTTGCTTGTCAGTTGTTTGACCCTGACCTTGGTGGCTGATGGTATGTGCATCTCTGATCATAAGTAGAAATAGTCGGGGAGTGTCATAACCATGTGTTGAGAGGAAATCATTGGGGTTTTGATAATTCACACCCTGGAAACATGGTTGTTTTATTCAACATCCTTAAGCAATCTTTATTCAGGGACCTTTTGAGCAGGATGAGCTACTCAGTCTGAAGAAAATTCTAATTGGACCTCCACCTGCAAGGTCATATGCTGTTAATCCTGATTTGAGATCACCATGTCGCGCACATATGGTTGTGATGTATGTGCCTGGTATGCCCTTATCAGATGGGTAGACATGATGGGTATATTTGGCTTCATATATCAGTACCCCAGTGTTACTTTGATGGCATGCACTGTTCTCTCATGCGATAATAATAATAATAATTCTTCTTTTACTGGCCACAAGGGCTGACAAAAATCAATTATCACATAAAGGGACAAAACACAGGACGAAAGTTACAAAGGGTTTTGTCCATTTGTAAAAAAACTGTATAAAAACAGTGTAACAACAAAAAATTATAACAACAGAAAACTCCCAATAGGGGGAGGCATTACGAAAGGTTCCTGGTGGAAAAACCCATAAAAGCCAACGGGAGCCTGGTCAAATAGGGGGGTTGAGAGCCCCTTTTACCTTTTGTAATACCTTTGTAAATCACAGGTGTAACCTCAGAATGGCTCTTATAATAATAATAGTAATAATATAATAATAATAATAATAATAATAATAATAATAATAATAATTATTATTATTATTCTTATAGTAATAATAATAATAGTAGTAGTAGTAGTAGTAGTAGTAGTAGTAGTAATAATTTTTTTCTACTGTAAGAATAAGGCTAAAAATTTTGGAGGAGGGGACTAGTTGATTACATTGACCCCAGTACTCAACTAGCACATAAGTTACTGGCCCTGAAAGGCTGAAAGGCAAAGTTGACCGTTGCAGAATTTGAACTCAGAACTGAAAAATGGATGAAATGCTTCTAAGCATTTTGTACAACATGTTAATGCTTCTGCCTGAGTCTTAAGAGGTCTTGTTTCACAGTTACAACTGGCATGTCTGTGGGATTACAAATCTTGCTTCTCAACCATGGGCTCTTGGGTTCCATCCCACCATATGGCATCTTGGCCAAGGGTCTTATACTATAGCCCTGATCTGAACAAAAGCTTGTGAGTGGCTGTGGTTGACAGAAACTGAATGAAACCTATTGTATATGCATATACATATGTGTGTGTGAGTCTGTGTGTGCTTGTTGTGTTTGTCATCATCATCATCATCATCTAATGCCCACTTTTCTCATGCTTACAAAAATCAAATGGAATCTGTTGAAGCAGATTTTTCTAGAGTCAGATGCTCTCCCTGTTGCCAACCTTCATCTGTTCCCAAGTAAAGTAACCCTAACCTTTTTGCCCAGGCATGTTTTTTCACAGAAGACTGGAAACAAACAACCTCCCTTGTAGGACAATGAGGCTCATTTACACCCTTCACGTGATGTCAAGACAAGGATACACACACACAAACACACACATGCATGCATACATACACACATATACTCATGTATCACCTGACTGGCTCCTATGCCAGTGGCATGTCAAAATCACCTTAAACATGTAGTTTTAGGCCCAATGTTACCATGTGGGACTTAATTATTAATCACATCATTGAAATCTCAAAGCTTCAAGATAATGCAGGATTAACCTTTTAGCATTTTAATCAGGCCACATCTGTCCCAAATATTTTATCTGTTTAATGTTGAAACAAACTTGATCTGGCCTCTCAACATATCCTACAATGTCATTCACATCAGTGAAATCTTGAAGCTTTGACATTATGCATGTTTGATTCAAAGCAATGTAAATAGATATGCTTAACATTTGACAGAATAATCTGAATGCTAAATGGTTAAGCCTAGTGTTGAAATGGATGACAGGTAAGTCAGGTGTTTAATTGAGAAACAAATCGACCACTCTGAAGAAGATATTAATCTACAGCAAGTTTCACCTGAGAGTCAGGGGACTGCTTGTGGTTGTAATTGTTGTTGACATTGTTACTGTAGTTGTTGTTATTGTTGCTGTTGCTGTTGAGCGAAGGGGTCTTCCTCCCAGATGTAGTAGGAGAAGTCCGAAACGTGGTCCTTTGCTATTCGTAAGACCCGCAGAAGAAAAAACAGGTCAACCCCCGACACCGAGAGCATCGACGGATGGATGAATGTGCATCCAGGCTCAGTGGTTGCGTAGGAGGTCGGGGTGTTGTTGTTGCTTCACTCCAGCTCAACCATGATTGAATAAAACTCCTATAATCAAGCAAGCGCCAATAACTCCTTCACCACATTCTTGGAGGTATTGCTCAGAAAATGGTATCCAGTACATTCTTTATGTTTCCGAGAAACTAGTCAGTACCTGTTGTTCTTTTTCAAGATAGAGATGATGGTGTTCATTCCTTCGGCGAGCTGGCAGAAACGTTAGCACGCCGGGCAAAATGCTTAGCAGTATTTCATCTGCCGCCACGTTCTGAGTTCAAATTCCACCGAGGTCAACTTTGCCTTTCATCTTTTCAGGGTTGATTAAATAAGTACCAGTTATGCACTGGGATCGATATAATCGACTTAATCCATTTGTCTGTCCTTGTTTGTCCCCTCTGTGTTTAGCCCCTTGTGGGTAGTAAAAGAAATAGGTATTTCGTCTGCCGTTACGTTCTGAATTCAAATTCCACCAAGGTTGACTTAGCCTTTCATCCTTTCGGGGTTGATTAAATAAGTACCAGTTACGCACTGGGGTCAATATAATCGACTTAATCCGTTTGTCTGTCCTTGTTTGTCCCCTCTGTGTTTAGCCCCTTGTGGGTAGTAAAGAAATAGGTGTTTATTCCTGCTATTCACTGAAGTCAGTAGCAGCTTTTAAGATCAAGAATTTTGTCAAGAAAGACCAGAATGGACACTACCTTAACTGACCAGTGTTATTATTCCTTTAACCATTTTGTATCAGTTGTTTTATGCTTTTGTTGTAGTTTTTTTCTTTCGTTTTTAGCAACTTCGTAGAAAATATTCACAATTAAATCTGTATGTTTGGTAATAAATGACAACATTACCATGTAACAGAATGGAAGCCAAGAATAACAAAACTTGAAATATAGAAACTTGAAATATAATAAAGTAAGAAAATGCAAACACTGAAGAATTCTTCTATGTCATTATTAATGTGCAACTTCAACTATTTTCAATTTCTCTGCAGGATCTTGTGCAGCTGCTTCTAGCAGAGTATCTTAGCAGTAACAGTTGCCATGAGAGACAAATGACTTGTAGTATTCTTTCCAAACTTCGCAGCCAGATGAAGAAGGTAAGGTAGAAAGAGTCTCTAGGATACGTTCTATATTTATCACAGAACTGATTCTGTAAATAGTGAAGAGAGCAGGAAGTCGTCTTTGTTAGACTGTAACGTATATAGCCGACTGTGGTGTTTGGTGTCGGATCTAAATTAAATTGAGTTTGTTGCGGTGTGTAGATGAGATGTCGGACTGGTTGATTGGAGAGATAGGGAGAGGGAGAGGCGGATGGATAGGGTGGGAAAATGCTTAAATGGATATAGATAGATAAAGTATGTCAGTGTTGACTGGATATATGTGTGCGCGTATATATATATATATAGATAGATAGATATACACATTATATATACAGAGAGAGTGAGAGAGAAAGAGTGAGAGAGAGAAATAGATAGGTAAATAAACAAACAGACAGACAGACAGACAGACAGATAGATGGATAGATAGATAGATAGATAGATAGATAGATAGATAGATAGATAGATAGATAGATAGATAGAGAGGGAGAGATAGATAGATAGACTGCTAAATGAAAAGA
>NC_043018.1:6759298-6781798 GCF_006345805.1 Octopus sinensis | reverse complement strand
AGACCTCTGGACGTATGCTGTGACTGAGAAGACCTGGCAGATAAAGTGAGTTCACAGCTGTAACCTACACCAGTGTTGCATAACCAGCCCATTCAAAGTACCTTGGATCGTAGGGTAACATGATGTGCTTCAGGAAACCTATTGAGTCAAGTACATCAATATCAAAATCAAATCAAATGGAAATTGTAGTTGTGACCCCGTGCTGGTAGCATGTAAAAAGCACAATCCAAACGTGGCCGATGCCAGTGCCACTTTGACTGGCTTCCGTGCCAGTGACACGTAAAAAGGCACCATCCGATCATGGTCGATGTCAGCTCCTCTGGCCCCTGTGCTGGTGGCATGTAAAGAGCACCCGGTACACTCCTGGAGTGGTTGGCATTAGGAAGGGCATCCAGCTGTAGAAACACTGCGAGATGAGATTGGAGCCTGGTGTAGCCTCCTGGCTTCCCAGACCCCAGTCGAACTGTCCAACCCATGCCAACATGGAAGATGGACGTTAAACGATGATGATGACGATCATCATCATCATCATCACCATCATTATTTTTATTATTATTGAGTGAGAGAGCAACACATGCCATCAAAGTGAATCTGAGGTGAAAATATACGAAGCCTAGTATACCTGCCATGACTACCTGTCTGAGGTGGGTACACCAGGCACATGCATCAGAACCAAATGTGTGTCACATGGTGACCTTATATCAAGACAAACAGTGCATGATCTTTCAGGTGGGGTCCAGTTAGAATTTTTTTCATGCCAAGTAGCCCATCCTGCTCAAATGGTCCCTGAATAATGAAAGAAACATCCATGTTTCTTGTGGTGAATTAGTTAAACCCCAAAGAATTCCTCATCATGCTATGATGCTCCCCCACTACTTCTGCTCGTGATCAGAGATGCACATATCGTCAGCCACTAAAGGACATGGTTAACTGGTTAAAGTCAAGCAACTGACAAACAAATCTGTCGTACTGAGTAGAGTATTATCATCATCATCACCACCACCACCACCATCATCATCATCATAATCATTACCACCACCACCACTACCACCACCATCATCACCACTACCACTGCTGCCACCACCACCACCGCTGCTGCCACCACTACCACCACCATTATCATCATCATCATCACCACCACCACTGCTGCCGCTACCAACACCACCACTACTACTACCACCACCACTACCACCACCGCCACCACCATCATCATCTTCATCATCATCATCATCATCATCATCATCACCACCACCACCACCACCACCACCACCATCATCATAATCATTACCACCGCTGCCTCTGCCACCGCCATACCACCACCACCATCACCACCATCATCATCTTCATCATTATCATCATCACCACCACCACCACCACCACCACCACCACCGCCACTACCACCACCACTACCACCACCACCACCGTCGTCGGCATCGTCTGAGTAGTCTTATTGTTATTGCGTGTGTCTCTACAGAACGTAGCGCAGCTCTGTGTCGGTTGGGTACAATGCCGTGTGATTAATTTTTAATTAATCAATTAACACACCAATAGACATTTCATTTCTAGCTCAGTGAAGTCGATGAAAGTTACAAACTTTTGCATGTTGATGTTGTTGTTGTTGTCACCGTCGTCGTTGTTGTTGTTGTTGTTGTTGTTGTTGTTGGTGTTGGTTCTAACTTGTTCAGATCAATGGCAAGGGAGTTAATTTGAAATTTTGCACTCTCTCTTCACAGTTGATCGTTCGAGAAATTTTATACATCTTTCTATATTATCATTGTCTGTGTGTGTGGGTGTATGTGTGTGTATGTATATGTGTGGATGTGTATGTCTGTGTGTATGTATATGTGTGTGTGTATGTGTATGTCTGTGTGTGTGTATGTGTGTTCATTGCATCGTAATGCTAGCTACTGTCCTTGGTCATCATCATTATCATTATTATTGCCATCATTATCATCACAATTAGCATTATTTTCATCAACATCATGGTCATCATCATCGCCACCGCCGTCATCTTTTGTCGTCATCATCATCATCATAAAACTTTACCACCATCGTCATCATCATCATTATCATTGTCATTATCACTTGCAGAAGCACACTACCATTACCACCACCACCACCACCACCACCATCATCATCATCATAATCACCTGCAGAAGCACTACTACCACCACCACCATTTCAATCTCCATGTTTCCATGCTCGCATGGGTCTGTCGAAACCTGTTCGGCCCTCTTTTGTTTTGTTTTGCTTCCTCCACTCACAGGTTTTTCCTTGTTGACAGTTGTCCCTTAATAATTTCTACACAGAATAATGACACTACTTTCAATTAATTTTATTCAATGCATGATGGCTGTGAAATAAGGAGCTTGCTTCCCAACCACATGGTTCTAGGTTCAGTCCCATCACACAGCAACTTGGGTAAATGACTTTCTTCTAATATAGCCTTGAGCTGAGCAAAGACTTGTGAGTGAATTTGGTAGACAGAAACTGAAAGAAGCCTGTTGTATATATATATATATATATACATCATCATCATCAATACACATATATACTCTTTTACTCTTTTACTTGTTTCACTCATTTGACAGTGGCCATGCTGGAGCACTGCCTGTAGTCGAGCAAATTGACCCCAGGACTTATTCTTTGTAAGCCGAATACTTATTCTATCGGTCTCTTTTGCCGAACTGCTAAGTTACGGGGACGTAAACACACCAGCATCAGTTGTCAAGCAATGCTGGGGGGAAGGGGGCCAAACACAGACACAAAAAAACATATACACACACATACATACATATATATATACATACATATATATGCTGGGCTTTTTGTAGTTTCCATTTACCAAATCCACTAACAAGGCTTTGGTCAGCCCGAGGCTATAGTAGAAGACATTTGCCCAAGATGCCACGCAGTTGAACTGAACCTGGAACCATGTGGTTCGTAAGCAAGCTACTTACTACACAGCTACTCCTGTGCCTATCTATATACATCATCATCATCAATTCATATATATATATATATATATAATGACTGGTGTAGCAGCATAATAGTCAACTGCTACAAAGGTAAAGGCGACGCCCTAGAGACAATAACTACAGGGGCATCAAGCTGCTGGATCAGGTAATGAAGGTTACGGAGAGGGTTATAACCCAACTAATTAGAGAGGAGATTTAGCTTAGATGATATGCAGTTGGGTTCGTGCCAGGGAAAAGTACTACTGATGCTATATTCCTGGTAGACAGCTGCAGGAGAAATACCTAGCCAAAGATAAGCCCTTGTACCTGGCTTTTGTTGACTTGGAGAAAGCCTTTGACAGGGTCCCCCGATCCCTTATCTGGTGGTCAATGAGGAAACTAGGGATAGAAGAATGGTTGGTGAGAGCTGTGCAAGCTATGTACAGAGACGCTGCTAGTAAGGTGAGGGTTGGCAACGAGTACAGTGAAGAATTCCGGGTAGAGGTTGGGGTCCACCAAGGTTCAGTCCTCAGTCCCCTCCTATTTATCATAGTCCTCCAGGCAATAACGGAGGAATTCAAGACAGGTTGCCCCTGGGAGCTCCTCTATGCTGATACCTTGCTCTAATTGCTGAGTCACTATCAGAACTGGAGGAGAAGTTTCAGGTGTGGAAACAAGGATTAGAATCGAAGGGCCTTAGAATCAACCTAGCCAAAACCAAAGTCCTAATAAGTAGGAAGGTAGATCAATCCAAACGCCTTCAGGTAGATGGCCCTGCTCGATCTGTAAAAAAGGTGTAGGTAGAAACTCTATAAGTGTAAGCTATGGACACATAAGAGGTGCAGCAATGTCAAGGAAGGCTAACTAGGAAAATAGTTTTTGTTGTCTGTGGCAAATGCTCAGGAGCAATAAACACTGGAAATGTGCAGAGATCAACTTCTGCCACGTTCCAGGGAGACAAACTAGAAGTAAGTTGATAGCTTCCGCTACCTAGGAGACCAAGTCAGTAGCGGGGGTGGGTGTGCTGAAAGTGTAACTGCTAGAGTAAGAATAGCCTGGGCAAAGTTTAGAGAGCTCTTACCCCTGCTGGTGACAAAAGGCCTCTCGCTCAGAGTAAAAGGCAGACTGTAGATGCATGTGTACGTACAGCCATGCTACATGGTAGTGAAACATGGGCCGTGACTGCTGAGGATATGCGTAAGCTCGCAAGAAATGAAGCCAGTATGCTCCGATGGATGTGTAATGTCAGTGTTCATAATCGTCAGAGTGTAAGTTCCTTGAGAGAAAGTTGAACCTAAGAAGCGTCAGTTGTGGTGTGCAAGAGAGACGGCTGCGCTGGTATGGTCATGTGACGAGAAAGGCTGAAGATAGTTGTGTGCAAAAGTGCTACACCCTAGCAGTTGAGGGAACCCGTGGAAGAGGTAGACCCAGGAAAACCTGGGACGAGGTGGTGAAGCACGACCTTCGAACTTTAGGTCTCACTAAGGAAATGTCTAGAGACCGAGACCTATGGAAGTATGCTGTGCGTGAGAAGACCCGGCAAGACTAGTCAGGCCATAACCCGTGGCCCCTACCTGGGATGTAGTCAGTCCTCCTGTGCATACCTTCCTTCTTGTGACACTTATGAAGACCTGTTGAGGCAAGTGAAAATCAAATCAAAACAAATCAAAAGATGAACATCAGTGGAATTGTATTCTTTGTGGTACCAGTGCCGGTGGCACACAAGAAAACCACCAAACCCAAACGTGGCCGTAGCCAGTACCGCATTGACTGGCCTCCGTGCTGTGGGCACAACAAACACCATCCGATCGTGGCCGTTCGCCAGCCTCATCTGGCACCTGTGTCGGTGGCACATAAAGACGCCATCCGAAGACCCGGCGACGTAGTCAGTCCACCTGTGCATACCTTCCCTCTTATGACACTTGTGAAGACCTGTTGAGGCAAGTGTGTGACACTTGTGAAGACCTGTTGAGGCAGAGGCAAGTGTGTGACACTTTGGAGACCTGTTGAGGCAAGTGTGTGACCCTTGTGAAAACCTGTTGAGGCAAGTGAAAATCAAATCAAACCAAATCAAAATAGATGAACATCAATGGAATTTGTATCTTTGTGGTTCCAGTACCGGTGGCACACAAGAAAACCATCCAAACGTGGCCTAGCCAGTACCGCATCGACTGGCCTCCATGCTGTGGGCACAACAAACACCATCTGATCGTGGCCGTTCGCCAGCCTCATCTGGCACCTGTGTCGGTGGCACATAAAAACACCATCCGAAGACCCGGCGACGTAGTCAGTCCACCTGTGCATACCTTCCCTCTTATGACACTTGTGAAGACCTTTTGAGGCAAGTGTGTGACACTTGTGAAGACCTATTGAGGCAGAGGCAAGTGTGTGACACTTTGTGAAGACCTGTTGAGGCAGAGGCAAGTGTGTGACACTTGTGGAGACCTGTTGAGGCAATGTGTGACACTTGTGAAGACCTGTTGAGGCAAGTGAAAATCAAACCAAATCAAATATGAACATCAATGGAATTTGTATCTTTGTGGTTCCAGTACCGGTGGCACACAAGAAAACCATCCGATCGTGGCCGTTCGCCAGCCTCATCTGGCACCTGTGTCGGTGGGACATAAAAACACCATCCGAAGACCTGGCAACGTAGTCAGTCCACCTGTGCATACCTTCCTTCCTTCTTGTGACACTTGTGAAGACCTGTTGAGGCAAGTGAAAATCAATCAAATCAAATCAAAATAGATGAACATCAATGGAATTTGTATCTTGTGGTACCAGTGCCGGTGGCACACAAGAAAACCATCTGAACGTGGCCTAGCCAGTACCGCATCGACTGGCCTCCGTGCTGTGGGCACGCAACAACAACCATCCGATCGTGGCCGTTCGCCAGCCTCATCTGGCACCTGTGTCGGTGGCACATAAAAACACCATCCGAAGACCCGGCAAGACTAGTCAGGCCATAACCCGTGGCCCCTACCTGGGACATAGTCAGTCCACCTGAGCATACCTTCCTTCTTGTGACACTTGTGAAGACCTGTTGAGGCAAGTGAAAATCAAATCAAATCAAAACAAATCAAAATAGATGAACATCAATGGAATTTGTATCTTTATGGTACCAGTGCCGGTGGCACACAAGAAAATCATCCGAACGTGGCCGTAGCCAGTACCGCATAGACTGGCCTCCGTGCTTTGGGGACGTAACAAACACCATCCGATCGTGGCCATCCGCCAGCCTCATCTGGCACCTGTGTCGGTGGCACATAAAAACACACCATCCGAGCGTGGCCGTCTGCCAGCCTCGTCTGGCACCTGTGTCGGTGGCACATAAAACAAACACCATCCGAGCGTGGCCGTTCGCCAGCCTCGTCTGGCACCTGTGTCGGTGGCACATAAAATCACCCACTACACTCTCGGAGTGGTTTGGCTTAGGAAGGGCATCCAGCTGTAGAAACACTGCCAGATCTGACTGGCCTGTGCAGCCTTCGGGCTCCCCAGACCCCAGTTGAACCGTCCAACCCATGCTAGCATGGAAAACGGACGCTAAATGATGATGATGATGATGATGATGATATACACACACACAAAATGTGACCCTGTGTGTATCGTTAGCGATTTTTTTTCCTCTGTCTTCTCTTCTCTGGATCTTACCTCTCCTATGTTTCCGATGAAGAGCTCCACTCGAAACGTTAAACCCTCCTTCTTTCCTTCTTTCCTGAGCGTCCATAATACTATATTTGTTCCATGTCCTCGCGTTGTTGTGTTTTTTGTGCTTTCTTGTTTGGATTAACTTTATATATATATATATATATATATATATATATATATATATATATATATATATATAATATATATATATATATATATGTATATATATATATATAGTGACTGGTTAGAATATATATATATATATATATATATATATATATTCCAACCAGTTACTATGATTGACCACTAACTCCACAAATTTTTTATTCTCTCTCTGTTTATTTCCTTGTGTCCCTTTCTATTGAAGAGCATAGGCTCGAAACATAAAGGAATTTCTCACCTTCCTGAGCATCAAACTAATACATCTGCTTGTTGTTTATACCCCTGTCTTCATCCTTTGCTTTTCTGTAAATTTCAACTCTCTCTCTCTATATATATATAACACCATCATCATCATCATTTAATGTCCATTGTCCATGGTAGCATAGGTTGGACAGTTTGACCAGGGCTGGCAAGCTGGAAGGCTGCAACAGACTCCAGTCTGATTTGGCATGGTTCCTATGGCTGGATGCCCTTCCTCACACCAACCACTTCGAGAGTCTAATGGGTGCTTTTATGTGCCACCACATGGGTGCCATTTGTGTGACACTAGTATCTGCCACAACTGCGATTTTGCTTGGCTTGATGGGTCTTCTTCTCAAGCACAACATAATGCCAAAGGTCTTGGTCAATCTTCTTTGCTTCTGTAAAGCCCAACTCTTGAAAGAAGCTTTTCATGTGCCACTGACATTCTCCACTTTGCCTCTGTGAGGCACAATGCTCGAAAGGGGGCATTTTACATGCCAGTAACATGACACCAGCATTTGTCATGACTACGATTTCCCTTGACTTGACAGGCCTTCTCAAGCACAGCATATCACCACAGGTCTTGGTCACTAGTCATTGCCTCTGTGAGGCCCAAAGCTCAAAGATCATGCTTCACCACCTTGTGCCATGTCTTCCTGGGTCTACCTCTACCACAGGTTCCCTTCACAGTTACAGATTGGCACTTCTTTAGACAACTGTCCTCATCCATGCCCATCACATGACCATACCTGTTTCTTTATTACCCACAAGGGGCTAAACATAGAGGGGACAAACAAGGACGGACATAGGTATTAAGTCGATTACATCGACCCCAGTTCGTAAGTGGTACTTAATTTATTGACCCCGAAAGGATGAAAGGCAAAGTCGACCTCGGCGGAATTTGAACTCACAACGACAGACGAAACACCACTAAGCATTTCGCACAGCGTGCTAACGATTCTGCCAGCTCGCTGCCTTAACCAGCTCGCCGCCTTATGCCAGCTCGGACCATACCAACACAGTCGTCTCCCTTGCACACCACATCTAATGCCCCTTATGCCCAGCTTTTCTTTCAAAATACTTACACTCTGTTGTACATGCACACTGACATTGCACATCTAGCAAAGCATACTGGCTTCATTTCCTTCAAGCCTGCGCATGTCTTCGACTGTCACAGCCTATGTTTCACTGCATTGTGGCATAGCTGTTTGCACACAGGCATTATAAAATCTGCCTTTCACTCTGAGGGAGAGGCCCTTTGTTGTCAGCAGAGGTTGGAGCTCTCTGAACTTTGCCCAGTTTATTCTTATTCTGACAGCTCTGCTCTTGAGGGATCCACCCCAACTACTAGCTTGGTCACCTAGATAATGGAAGCTTTGGTTTACTCCCCTGGCAGTTGATGGAGTCTATTTTCTGTGTATTTTCAGTGTTTATTGCACTTGTGCATCTTCCACACACAAAATCTATTTTCCCTGTTAACCTTCCTCTGATATTACTGCACCACTTATATGTCCATAGCTGACACTAGGTACATCTTATGAGAGTTTCTACCTATGCCTTTTCTACAGATCGAGCAGGATCATCTATCTGAAGGGATTTTTGAATTGTCTGCTTTCCTACTTACTAAAACTTTGGTTTATGCTAGGTTAGAGCTAAGGCCCTTTGATTCTGGACCTTGCTTCCATACATGAAACTTCTTCTCTGGTTCTGGTTGTGATTCAGATATAAGAGTGAGGTCATCAGCATAGATGGGCTCCTAGGTGCAGCTTGTCTTAAATTCCTCTGGTCCTTAGTGAACCCTTACTTGTACCTGAATTCTTCACTGTACTCATTGCCAACCCTCACTTTATTGGTAGCATCCCTGTACATTACTTGTACAGTTTCACCAACCACTCATCTATCACCAGTTTCCACCAGATAAGAGATTGGGGGACCCTATCAAAGGCTTTCTCCAAGTCAACAAAAGCCAAGTACAGAGATTTATCTTTAGCTATGTATTTCTCCTTACCAAAAATATAGCATCAGTGGTGCTTCTCTCTAGTAAAAAAAAACAAACAAACTGCATCTCATCTAGACTAACTCTTTCCTTAATTAGTTGGGCTATGATCCTCTCCATAACTTTCATTTCCTGATCCAACAATTTGCTACCTCTGTAATTACTATCTAAGGCATCACCTTTACCTTTGTAGTAGTTGACTATGGTGCTGCTACACTAGTTGTTGGGTATGACTCCTTGTGAACCACCTGATTTACAATATGGGTGACTTGACCAAAACACACACTGCCAGATATTTTAATTATCTCAGTAGTGATTCCTGATAAGCCGGGGGCTTTCCCTGTCTTTATATCTTTAATAGCTTTATCTACCAAGGTACCATCAATTCATATAAGTCGTCCCTCAATTGGGTCAACATTTGGCTGACTCTCCTCCTCACATTCCTTCTCCACGTTCAGCAGTCTTTCATAATTATTTCTTTACTACCCACAAGGGGCTAAACACAGAGAGGACAAACAAGGACAAACAAACGGATTAAGTTGATTATATTGACCCCAGTGCATAACTGGTACTTATTTAATCGACCCCGAAAGGATGAAAGGCAAAGTCGACCTTGGCAGAATTCGAACTCAGAACGTAGTGGCAGATGAAATACTACTAAGCATTTCGCCTGGCGTGCTAATGTTTCTGCCAGCTCGCTGCCTTTCATGATGTCATCTCCAAGCCTCTTTCTTTGCAGAATCATTAAATGCAAGTGTACCATCATCCATGCAGGTACATCCCCATAGCCTAGCAGTTCAGTTCAGCAAAAGAGATTAATAAAATAAGTACCTGGCTTAAACAAGAAATAAGTATCGGGATCTATTCATTTGTCTAAATCTTCTTCAAGGCAGTGCCCCAGTATGGCCACAGTCTTGTGAGTGAAACAAGTGAAAGACACAAGATTAAAGATCTCAAATTAGTTTTTAATTGTTGTCGTTTGATGACCTCTTTTTAATGTCATATATAACTTAGTGTCATTCCATGTGTTTGTGTGTTTGCATGCCTGTGTGTCTGAGATTGTGTGTGTGTGATTGTGTGTGTGTGTTTGTGATTGTGTGTGTGTGTGTTTGTGATTGTGTGTGTGTGTGTTCATGTATGCAGGTGGGCTGAAAAGCTCATTGGTTGACTATGAAGGAGTGATGCTAGAGCTGTGAAGTCTTGTGTGCATTGATTTCAACCCTTCTTGTAGATAATTGTATTGTTTCTCCCCCAGATAAACTGATATCTGTCTGTTCAAAGATGACTTCAAATGTAGATTGTAGCGAATTGTATTTTTGTATCTTTCACTATATTCTTATTGTTGTTTTTGTCTTTTCCTTGATGTTAACCCTACCCTTTTTTGTGTGTTGTATTTTGTCTTTTTATGTAGTCCTCAATGTCTTAGGCTGTTGTGGCCTATAAAAGAAATCATTATCATCATCATCATCATCATCATCATTATTGAGTGAGAGAGCAGTGCATGCCATCAAAGTCACACTGGGGTAAAATTTACGAAGTCGAGAATACCCATCATGATTACCTGATAAGGGTACACTAGGCACAGGCATCACAACCACATTCGATTGACATGGTGATCTCATATCAAGATAAACAGCACATGACCTTGCAGGTGGGGCCCAGTTAGAATTTTCTACAAGTCAAGTAAGCTCATCCTGCTCAAAAGATCCCTGAATAAGGGTTGTTTCAGGAGGTTGAATGAAGGTGTTTCCAAAGATGAATTATCCAAACCTCTAATAATTCCTTTCAACACATGGCTATGCTGTTCCCCATCACTACTTCTGCTCGTGATCAGAGATGCACATACCATCAGCCACTAAGGGACATGCTCAACTGGTTAAGGTCAAACAACTGACAAGCAAATCTATGGTATTGATCAGAATATTTGCTGTAGCTCATCTTTTATACCAAGACAAAACAATGTTCATGATAACACTTCCAATCAGAAGCCATGAGAGCCACTGCCTGGTACTGCATCAGAGCTATCCTCCTCATCATTATTATTAAGGTGGTGAGCTAGTAGAATCATTAGCACACCAGGAAATATGTCTAGTGGCATTTTGTCCATTTTTCCTTTCTGTGTTGAAATACCCTTCATCTTTTCAGGGTCTATAAAATAAGTACCAGTCGAGTACTGGGGTCGATGTAATTGATTTGTGTCCTTCCACAAAATTTCAGGCCTTGTGCCAACAGTACAAAAGATTATTATTATTATTATTATTATTATTATTATTATTATTATTATTATTATTATGATTACTATTTTGTCTGTCTTTACATTCTGAGTTTGAATTCCACTAAGGTCGACTTTGCCTTTCATCCTTTCGGAATCAATAAAATAAGTACCAGTTGAGTACTGGGGTCAATGTAAGCACTCCCACAAAATTTCAGGCCTTGGGCCTATAGTAGAAAGGGTTATTATTATTATTATTATTATTATTAATATTACTACTACTATTATTATTATTATTATTATTACTACTACTACTACTATTATTATTATTATTATTATTATTATTATTACTATTACTACTACTACTACTACTACTATGATTATTATTATTATTATTATTACTATTATTATTATTATTATTATAATTATTCAAAGTGAAAACTTCAGCAGCAACAACAATAAAGGTGGTTGCTGTTGTTGTTGTCGTTGTCGTTGTTGTTGTTGTTATTTCGAATATATATTCTGAGTGAAAACTATTTTCTTGACCTGACCTTTTTTCTGTTGTCGATTAATCAGAGATGAAATAGTTTTAAATGGAATTTATTTTTAGTTTAACAAAATAACAAAGAAATAACAAAAAAAATAAAACACAATGATGGTGACATTAACAATTTGTAAAGAGTTTGATGTTGAAAATTTTGTTGTTGTTGTTGAGGCCTAGGCCAGGCCTGATTGAGCAGACTTATGATTGTGTAGACTTAAGACTGAGAAGACTTAGGACTGAGCAGACTTATGATCAAGCAGGCTTATGACTGAGCAAATTCATGATTGAGCAAACTTCTGACTGAGTGTACTTATGATTCAGTGTACTAATGATTGAGCTGACTTATGATTGAGCATACTTATGACTGAGCAGGCTTGTGATTGAGCTGACTTATGATCGATGTACTTATGATTGATATGACTAATGATTGAACAGACTGATGACTGAGCAGACTTATGATTGAGCAAACTTATGATTGAGCATACTTATGATCAAGCTGACTTATGACTGAGCAGACTTATGATTGAGCAGAGTTACAGCCATGCAGAATTACAACTGAGCAGACTTGTGACCAAGCAGACTTATGATTAAGTTATTCCAGCCATGTTCATATCATCATTGTTGATGTTGCTATTGTTGCTGTTCAACCCTGAATGAGCAACCCCAATATAATCAAAAGAATTCTGACCATGACCATCTCTCCTGCTTGGTATATCCAGGAGTACCTCGTTTAATGTTACCTTCCCTCTCTTAAGGTGGTACAGTGTGATTTGGCAGCTATTTCTAGCAGTTAGGATGTTAATATCCAAAACACTTTTCAGAAATATTGAATCTACCCCAATATTTTACTGGTACTTTAAATTGTTTTAGACTTCTATTTTCCTACATTAATATCCAGGATGCTTTGTAGGAATATTGAACTACCCCAGTATTTTACTGGTATTTTTATTTCATCATAATCTTCACACCTTGAATGCTTTACAGGAATAATAAATCTACCCCAGTATGTTATGGTACTTTATTTCATCATAGTCTTTTATTATATTTCCATTTATATCCAAGAAATTTAAAAAGAATATCAAATCTACCCCCACTATTTTGCTGGTACTTTAAATTATCTTAGCCTTTTATCGTAAGTCCATTCATATCCAAGATTTGCTTTCTAGGAATATTAAATCTCCCCCAGTAATTTACTGGTACTTTATTTCATCATAATCTCCACATCTTGGATGCTTTCTAGGAATATCAAATCTGCCCCAGTATTTTACTGGTACTTTGAATCATTTTAGTCTTCTATTATAATTCTTTTATTATCCAAGATGCTTTCAAGGAATTTCAAATCTACCCCCAGTATTTTACTGGTACTTTGAATTATTTTAGTCTTCTATTATAATTCTTTTATTATCCAAGATGTTTTCTAGGAATTTTTAATCTACCCCCAGTATTTTATTTTGTTGATCACTACAGTGCCAAAAGGCAAAGTTGACCTTCATAAGATTTTGACTCAGAACTTTAAGAACCAAAACTAAGTGCTACTGGCATTTTGTGTGACGCACCACCAATTCTTACAAATATAGCTGAATTTTTTTTCACTTTTTAAAAAATTCTTTTACTTGTTTCAGTTATTTGACTGTGACCATGCTGGAGCAACACTTTGAAGGGTTTTAGTCGAACAAATCATCCACAGGACTTATCTTTTAAAGCCTAGTACTTATTCTATCGGTCTCTTTTTGCCGAACCTCTAAGATATAGGGATGTAAATACACCAATAATGGTTGTCAAGTGCTGATGGGTCAGGGAACAAGCAGAGACACAAAGACACACACAAATATAGATATATACATACATACATATATATATATACACACACACACACACACACATATATATATATACAATAGGCTACTTTCAGTTTCTGTCTACTAAATCCATTCACAAAGCTTATAATGGCCAAAGGTTATAATGGAAAACACATGTCCAAGGTGCCCTGCAGTAGGACTGAACCTGGAACCATGTGGCTAAGAAGCAAGCTTCTTACCACACAGCCATGCCCGAAAGAAGATGGGCTTCTTTTCAGTTTCCATCTACCAAATCCACTCACAAAGCTTTGTTCATTCCAAGGCTATTGTAGAAGACACTTGCCCAAGGTGTCATGCAGTGGGACTGAACCCTGAACCATGTGACTGGGAAGCAAGCTACGTACCACGCAGCTACGCCTATTGTTGTTACTGATGTTGTTGTTGCTGTTGTTGTTGAGCAAAGTGGTCTTCTGTAGTGGGAGAAGTCCGAAACGTGGTCCTTTGCTATTCGTAAGACCCGCAGAAGAGAAAGCAGGTCAACCCCCGACACCGAGAGCATCGACGGATGGATGAATGCGCATCCAGGCTCAGCAGTTGCGTAGTAAGTCGGGGACAAAAAACAGGAAGAAAGAGTGAGAGAATGTTGGAGCGAAAGAGTACAACAGGGGTCGCCACCATCCACTGCTGGAGCCTCGTGGAGCTTTAGGTGTTTTCACTCAATAAACACACACAACGCCTGGCCTTGGAATCGAAACCGCGATCCTCCGACTGTGAGTCCACTGCCCTAACCACTGGGCCATTGCACCTCCTGTTGCTGCTGTTGTTCTTTTCAATAGCTTTTTAACTTTTATTGACAAATTTATTTTGACAAATTAAACTTAAATATTGAAGTGAATCGAACGGCTTTTGTGTGTTTCTTAAATGACTTACAAACACCTTCCACGCTGCAGTTGTTTTCGTTTCAGCACACAATCTCAGAACAAGTCACTTGCTATGCAAGTACATCTCCGAAATTTAACTTTTATTGTTTTCAATTTTGTTAAGATTGATGTTGTTACTTTCTTACCACTCAGTCAAGTGCAAATGTTGCTGTTACCATTGTTGTTGTTGTTGATTTTGCTGTGATATTAAATGTTAATGTTATCAACAGTCTTGTTTTCCTTAATAATCACACGTGTTGTTTTGTTAATGTAGTCTCTGCTGTCAATATTATTATTGTTCTTGTTGTCGATGTTGATGTTGATGCTTTTCAAGTTGTTGTTGTTGTTATTATTGATTTCAATGTTGCTGCTGCCACTCTTGATAGTCTTACTGTTATCATCATCATCTTCATCACCACCACTGCCACCACCACTAACATCATTGTCGTCATTGTCATCGTCGCCACTGCCATCACCATCACCATCATCACCATCATCATCATCATCATCACCATCATCATCATCATCATCATAATCACCATCACCATCACCATCATCATCGTCATCATCATCACCATCATCACCATCATCACCATCATCATCATCATCATCATCATCATAATCACCATCATAATCACCATCACCATCATCATCGTCATCACCATCATCATCGTCATCATCATCATCACCATCATCACCATCATCATCATGATCATCATGATCATCATGATGATGATCATCATCATCATGAACTCCACCAACATTGTCGTCATCAACATTATCACCATCATCATCACCATCATCATCATCATCATCATCATCATCATCATCATCATCGTCATCATTATTATTATCATTGTTAATATTATTGTTATTGTTATTATTACTATTGCCGTTGTTGTTGTTGCTGTTGTTGTTGATAATGTTGATTTAACTGTTATTGTTATCAAAATTGTTTGTTTTCATCAAGACAGCTGTTGTTGTTGTTGTTGTTGTTGTTGTTTTTGCTGTTGTTGTAATCGTTAATGTTGCAAGTGTGTCTAATGTGTAGATTACCGACATTTGATATAACCACCACACAAACACACACAAGAAACTGGCAACTAACTATACACTTCATCAACTCTGACATCAACGAACACACCATACAAGCGCACAGTATAATCCATCGCATTTCATCTGCGTAGATTACTGATATGAACATTCATCCATATACATATTTGCATATGATATATATATATACATACATACACATATATATGCATATATATATATATATATATATTATATATATATATATATATATATATATATACATACATATATATACAAGGGTATGTCTAAAGTTATATGTACTCTTGTGTCTGTAATTTAGTAATGCAAGCGAGCCCGGAGACGTTGCCGGGAACCCCGGGAAGAGTTCTCTCTTCTTCGTAAAGGACTGCGTCCGTGGAATCGGTTCGTCCGGAGATACGGATATGGTACCTGTAGAGCGCCGCGTCTCGGGTGGCGTCCAGTGCGCTCTCGGCGGCCCTGGAAAATACGCGTCCGTAATGAATCGCAGCTCTCGAGTCGGTCCGTACCCACCATCCGCAGCAGGTCTCCAAGGTGTACAGCCTCTCGTCGATAACGCCAATGTAGGTAAGGGAAGTCGGCAAGTAGTAAAACAGAAGCAGGTGTTGAACAATTACATCATTTATGTTCTTGCTTTTTGATGCGATCCTTCCAGGGGTCTATAAGCTTGCCGATTCCATGGAGAAGAAGGTTTCTGACTGCTAGTGCAGCCATTTTATGCACCACTTCCTGTGTTCTTGAGCAAAACACTCCATTTCATGTTGCTCCAGTCCACTCAGCTGGCAAAAGTGATTAATTTTGAGATAGACCAGGGTACCAGTATGACCCAAAAAGGTAACTTTTCCTCTTTCACCATTTTCTGTGCTTCTTTATCAATAGCAAATCGTTGACCTTGTTAAGGATGTTTAACCCTTTAGTATTGCGTCCCCAAAGTCCATCCCCTCCTCACTGTGGTGGAGACGCTGGCAATGGGTAGTGTCAGAGCTATGCCGTCGGGAACTTTGGTTCCTGGTAGGGCCACCCAAGGTAGATTGGTCTGACACCGAGTGGTATTAGGGCCACAACCCAGCAGACGGAGCTATGGTAAAAATCCTTGGAGTGTCTGTTTCGACAACCGGTGGCTCTTCAGTCGTTCTGTCCCTGCATCTGTGGACAATCTGCGGCAAACAGGATGTCTGTACATGTGGGATTGTTGGGGACCGCTTGTGAAATCCACATATTCCCACGAAACTTCTTCCATGAGTAGAAGAAGCTGACTCAACCCGCCCAGGGTGAATGTCACCACAAGTACGAGTAAGTAAGTAGTATTCAGATTATTCTGTCAAATGTAATGCTTACGTAACGAAATTGTTTTGAATTAATCAGACAAAGACATCGCAGCATTAAAATTTTCAGGATGTAGTTGCTTATTCTTAGAATGACATTGTAGGATAAGTGTGCAAAGCCAGATCCGGCCAGTTTGAACATAGAACAGATAGAATATTTGGGCCGGATATGGCCGGTTTAAATGCTAATGGGTTAAGCAATTCAAAGATGTGATAGTCAGAAGGGGTAATGGCTAGACTGTATGTAGGGTGCGGCCATCCACATGTGGGCGTGCATCATTAAGCAACAGTAACACTTACTTTGACAAATAGATCTCAGTGTTTTCTTTCTCTTTTACTTGTTTCAGTCATTTGACTGTGGCCATGCTGGAGCACCGCCTTTAGTCGAGCAACTCGACCCCGGGACTTATTCTTTGTAAGCCCAGTACTTATTCTATCGGTCTCTTTTGCCGAACCGCTAAGTTATGGGGACATAAACACACCAGCATCGGTTGTCAAGCAATGCTAGGGGGACAAACACAGACACACAAACACATACACACACACATATATACATATACATATATATGACAGGCTTCTTTCAGTTTCTGTCTACCAAATCCATTCACAAGGCTTTGGTCGGCCTGAGGCTATAGTAGAAGACACTTGCCCAAGGTGTCACACAGTGGGACTGAACCCAGAACCATGTGGTTGGCAGGCAAGCTACTTACCACACAGCAACTCCTGCGCCTGTGCAAATTACTGGTTTCAGTCTGTTGGTCAGCTAGTGATCACTAGTGACTGTAGACCCCCTTTTCCTGGTTACATTTCTATATAGGCTCTTTTGCATCTCCAAAAATGGTTGGCATCACATTTCCTGCTGGAGGTTGAGTCTTGAATTCCTCTTTTGCTGGTGACTCCAAGTTTTTCCACTCCAAGTTCTGCCTCTTGGATTCTGGCTCAAAATGATGGGCTCAAGTCTTGTTTCCTGTGATGGTTCTCTCCAAAATGATGTCTTGCAAACAACTTGCACATGCAAGTGCTACCAGTCAAACCTCCGCATACCGGAAGCCAGCAAGTGTATGGGGTCATCAGAAGAGAATGCGTGCTGTTTCAGGGCCTACCTCTCGATGGCATCAATGCGCACGAGGCGGCGAGCTGGCAGAATCGTTAGCGCGCTGGGTGAAATGCTTAGCGGTATTTCGTCTGCCGTTATGTTGTGAGTTCAAATTCCGCCAAGGTCGACTTTGCCTTTCATCCTTTCGGGGTTGATAAATTAAGTACCAGTTACGCACTGGGGTCGATGTAATCGACTTAATACCTATGTCTGTCCATGTTTGTCCCCTCTATGTTTAGTCCCTTGTGGGTAATAAAGAAATAGGCATCAATGCACACTGCCCCCCCCCCCCTCACTGATATGAGACCCTGCTTGCTAGATCAGCTGGTTATCAAATAAAACTCAATATTCTTCTAGCCATCGTCTCTTTATAACCAAATCCAGTGGCTAGCCTTCTCCACTGTAGATTGGATATCGGTCATGGTGGTATTGACTTTACGATGAGTTAGGCCTAATGATAACAACAGTCGTCTCACACTGTGTCCAACATCCATTGTTGTAACGGGGTCAAGTACATATTGACAGATCTCCACATAATTTCACTTATGGGCTTTGGTAGGCTCTCTTGGTACCCATCTCACACAGACTTCACTGAAGCAAAGCTTTCTGTGGATAGTTTTATATTCAGAACCATGACTAATTTGTGGAGAACATGCCACCTCTTTGATGACCACTGGTCAGTTTGTCAGCACCATCTCTTGAGCTTGTTGAATCTTCACATCATTGGTGGAGGTTCCTGAGCACGCTGCACCCTCTTCAGGCTTCAGACTTGTGTGGCCAGTTTAAAACTTTCTAATCCACTCATACTTGCTTCCACATATATACACATATATACATACTTACAAAGTTAAATACAAACATATTTATGTGCATTACAGCCCCCAAAATAAAATTTCTGGTGCTTAAAACAGATGTAAAAACAAAAATAAAAGGAAATATCTTGATATCACATGCAGTTTATTAACCACTCATTCAAAAGCAAGTACCTCCTGATTCCTATACCCAAAAAGAGAATTTATAGTAATTGCTATTCATATCAGCTACAATCTAGAACTTGTGGGCTAGACTAATTTGCATACCATGTATTTATTGGTGGCAAGATTAAATAATTGATAAATAATCATACACAACATTGCATATATTAGAAAACTTAATATAAACTTAAATTAGTTGAAGTATGACTCTTACATAATTGTCCTTTGATATGTGGTCAATGGACTGTGGAACAATGAGAGCACTTGTGCTGGTGGCACATGAAAAAATCCTTCGAGTGAGGTCGTTGCCAGTGCCGCTGGACTGGCTCCTGTGCAGGTGGCACATAAAAAACACCATTTGAGTGTGGCCATTGCCAGTACCGCCTGACTGGCCCTTGTGCCGGTGACATGTAAAAGCACCCACTACACTCTCGGAGTGGTTGGCGTTAGGAAGGACATTCAGCTGTAGAAACTCTGCCAGATCAAGATTGAAGCCTGGTGCAGCCATCTGGTTCACCAGTCCTCAGTCAAATCGTCCAACCCATGCTAGCATGAAAAGCGGATGTTAAACAATGATGATGATGATGATGAATATAGGATAACAGATGAGTTTTGTTGTTGATTTGGGTTTTAATGGTTATATCTGTTGACAGATAACATGCAGGGATAAAAGGTTTTAGACAGACAGACGGATGGATGGATGGATAATGAGAAGAATAGACAGACAGACAGGTAGATAGATAGACAGATACCCAAAGATAGAGATAGAGAGAGAGAGAGAGAGAGAGAGAGAGAGATTGATAAATAGATAGATAGATAGATAGATAGATAGATAGATAGACAGATATATGGGTGGATAGATAGATGAAAAGATAGATTGGTAAGTAAATAGATAGATAGATAGATATACAAACATCCCTGTCCTGCCTGCAGTGAGTGCCCTTTGTTTGTAATCTCCTATGAAAAAATGTTTGGAGAAGGAGAAAATATTACTTTGCTGGAGAACAGGTGAGGGATAATGACAGGAAGAGCATCCAGCTGCAGAAAGTCTGTTTGAATGAATCCCTTCCGACCCATGCCAACGTAAAAAAAACAGATGTTAAAAAGAAGATGATGATGATGATGATGGTGATGATGATGATGATGGTGATGATGATGATGAGGAGGAGGAGGAGGAGGGCAACGACAAAAATGAAATGCCATCATTTCCCTCAACATCATCTTCCTGCTTCTTCTTCTCCTCCTCCTCCTCCTCCTCAGCACTGTCATCATCATCATCAGTCTAACATTTAGGTTTCAATTTTTGATTTATATCATATTTCCAAATAATTCTTATTACAAAAAATTTTTTGTTTTGGCATTTGAGAAGCTTCAAACCTAAAGACGCACGCTTGCATACGCATACCGTTGCATGCACACCACATACCTACATACCACAAGCACAGACTGACAGCCCCCCCCTCCCACATATATATGTATTTATTTAAGAATGATTATGATGACGATGTTGATGACGATATTTGTGTATATGTTACATATATTATAAATATATACATAATTTCATAATTACGTATATAATTGACGCAGATGGTTTTGTGGTTAAATGCCTAACTGACGGGTTGGATAGGTTTGGATTTTTTCAGAAAAAAAATCAACCAGCTAATTTGCACATCATAAATACAGTAAAAATAAGTGGAACAGTAAAAATACGCGAGGCTTTTCTCAAGTTTAAAATGTAGCGTTGATTTTGTTATCTACATTCCAATGATGGAGCCTTGTACCTCTGTTAGAAACTAGCTCCTTCCTCGGAGGAAGTATTTTAATGATTAATAATGGAAGAGAACATACATACGAACATACATACATACATACATACATACATACATACACACATACATACGTACTGTTGTAAAGCGTTCTTTTGCCACTGTTGTATCTGTCTTTTGATTACGGTTGTTGCTCTGACAGATATTCTTATATTCCCCCCCAAGTCGTCGATAGGATGGTTCTATCTGGCACTATGCGACCCCCAGTCGTACAGTGTTATTATCCTGAAAAGGTTGGAGCGTTATAATGTCCACTCAGTATCACAGTACAGTTACCATATCAGCAGAGATACAACTATCAACACTGTCTACATGTACTCTCGACCTTCTGACCTTCCTTCTGTCAACCCACTACTCGTTTATTTGTAATGGCTGGTTACTACCACTTTTTCCCAGGTGGGGTTTACAGTTTCATTATACAACACATACATACAAGTATACATACATATTTCTTTCTTTTTTTATTGCCCACAGGGGGCTAAACATACAGGGGACAAAAGTCTTGGTCACTAGTCATTTCCTCCGTGAGGCCTAAAGTTCGAAGGTCATGCTTCACCACTTCATCCCAGGTCTTCCTGGGTCTACCTCTTCCGCAGGTTCAACTCAGCCACTTGGGTATGGCACTTTTTCACACAACTATCCTCATCCTCATCCATTCTCGCCACATTATGATGATGATGATATTTATAGGTAAATATGTATGTATAATATAAATAGTCATGGCTGTGTGGTAATAAGCTTGCTTCCCAACCACATGATTCCAGGTTCAGTTCCACTGCGTGGCACCTTGGGTAAGTGTCTTCTCCTATGACGTAGGGCTGGGGCTGACCAAAGCCTTGTGAGTGGATTTGGTAGACAGAAACTGAAAGAAGCCTGTTGTGTATATATATATATATATATATATACGTGTGTTTGTGCCTTTATGTTTCTGTTTGTCCCTCCCCCTATCACTGTTATGTTGGCAAATGATCTTTATTCTAGAGTACGGTTACCGAAGGTCTCTCGTTTATAGATTTGGAAATAATAATTTTCTATTTATTAGATCAGTGACTGTGTGTCACTTTGAAAAGTATATATTTTGAACAAGAGTTTAGTAGTGCCATCTCTAGCTGAGCAGTTATGCTGTGCTGATGAAGAGAAATAACCCAGCAACCATTGGTACGCAGATATTGCTTTGAGCTGAATGGAGATGCGAAACAACCTTGTTTGAAAATATAAGGACGCAGATAGTGTGTGGTATAGCCAGCTGGAGACGATGTTTCCCAGGGCTAAATAACAGTAACAATCGTCCTAATAAGAACTGCCACATTTTGTTAGCATATAATCTTTATTCTCGAAAACTGTTACTGAATGTTTCTCAGTTCAGAAATTTAGAAATAACAATTTTTTATTTATTATATACATATGTATGCCTATGTATATATATATATATATATATATATATATATAAATACTTGCATATGTATGTGTGTGTCAGTATATGTGTGTGTATACATATATATATTTATATATATGTATATACATAAATACATATGTGCATATATATATATGTGTGTGTATATATATCTATATATATATACATATACATATATATATATACATATACACACATATATATACACACATGTATATACATATATATATATATGTATATACACACACATGTATGTGTATATACATATATACACATACACATTTATGTATGTATATATACATATATA
>NC_043018.1:6749298-6751798 GCF_006345805.1 Octopus sinensis | reverse complement strand
TGTATGAATGTATTGAATGTATGTATGATGTTGTATGTATGTTGTGTGTATGTATGTATGTGTGTATGTATGTATGTATGTACTATGTTTGTTTGAAAGTATGTACGTATGTATGTATGTATGTATGTATGTATGTATGAATGTAATGTGTGTATGTATGGATGTATGTATGTATGTATGTATGTATGTATGTAGTATGTAATGTATGTATGTGTGTATGTATGTATGTATGTATGTATGTATGTATGTATGTTTGTATGTATGTATGTGTATGTATGTATGTATGTCTGTATGTACGTAGTGTTATGCATGTATGTACGTATGTATGTATGTATGTATAGTGTGTATGTATGTATGTATGTATATATGATGTATGTATGTAATTGTATGTATGTATGTATGTATGTGTATGTATTATGTATGCATGTATGTAAGTATGTATGTATGTATGTAATGTATGTTAGTGTATTATGTATGTATATAGTATGTATGTATGTCTAGTATGTATTATGTATGTATTATGTATGTGTGTCTGTATGTATGTATGTATGATTGCTTATGTAGTACGTATGTAGCTGTATGTTTGTATGTATGTATGTATGTATGTATTATGTATGTGTACGTATGTTGTAATGTATGTATGTATGTATGTATGTATGTCTGTTTTATGTGGTGTATGGGTGTATGTTGAATTATATGTGTGGTATGTTAGTTATGTATGCATGTATGTGTGTTGTAGTTATGTGTGTGTATGTATGTATGTATGTATGAATGTATGTATGAATGTATGTATGTATGTATGTATGTGTGTATGTATGTATGTATGTATGTATGTATGGTAACGTATGTATGTATGTATGTTTGTATGTATGTATGTATGTGTATGGTATGTAGTATGGATTATGTATGTATGTATGTATGTATGTATGTATGTATGTATGTATGTATTGTATGTATGTATGTATGTTTGTATGTATGTATGTATGTATGTATGTATGTATGTATGTATTGTGTGTGTGTATGTCATGTATGTACGTACGTATGTATGTATGTATGTATTATGTATGTATGTAGTTGTATGTATGTATGTTGTATGCATGTATGTACGTATTGGTAATGGTATGTATTGAGTATGTATGTATGTATGTAATATATGTAGTATGTATGTATGTATGTATGTATGTTATTATGTATGTATGTATGTATGTAGGTGTATGTATGTATGTATGCATGTATGTACGTATGTATGTATGTATGTATTATGTAGTATGTATGTATGTATGTATGTATGCATGTAATGTACGTATGTATGTATGTATGTTTGTATGTATGTAGTAATATGTAGTGTATGTATGTACGTATGTGTGTATGTATGTATGTATGTATGTTATGTATGATGTATGTGTGTCTGTATGTATGTATGAATGTATGTGTGTAGTATGTATGTATGAATGTATGTGTGTATGTATGTATGTATGTATGTATGTTGTATGTATGAATGTATGTATGTATGTTGTGTATGTATGTATGTAATGTGTGTATATGTATGTATGTATGTTATGTATGCATGTGCATGATACGTACGTATGTATGTTTGTATGTATGTATGTGGTGTATGGGTTATGTATGTTGTATGTATATGTATGTTATGTATTATGTATGTGTGTAGTGTATGTATGTATGAATGTATGTGTGTATGTATGTATGTATGTATGTATGTATGTATGAGATGTGTATGAATGTATGTATGTATGTATGTATGAATGTGTCTGTATGTTATGTATGTATGTATGTATGTATGTATGTATGTAGTGATGTATGTGTGTGTGTGGTGTTGTGTGGTGTGTGTGTGTGTGTGTTGTATGGTATGTATATGTATGTATGTATGAATGTATTGTATGTAATGTATGTTGTATTGTTATGTATCTGTTATGTATGTATGTATGTATGTATGTGTGTATGTTATTGTGTATGTATGTATGTATGTATGAATGTTGATGTATGTATGTATGTATGTTGTATGTATGAATGCGTTATGTGTATGAATGTAATGGTATGTAATGTATGTATGTATGTTGTGTATGTATGTATGTATGTTGGTATGGGTGTATGTATGTATGTATGTATGTTAGTATGTCTGTATTATGAATGTATGTATGTGTATGGTGATGTATGTATGTATGTATGTATGTAATGTATGTAATGTATGTATGTGTGTATGTCTTATGTGTATGGATGTATGTAGTATGTATGTGTGTATGTTGTATGATATTGTATGTATGTATGTGTGATGATGTGTTCTATGTATGTATGTGTGTATGTATGTATAATATGTATGAATGTATGTGTGAGGATGTCTGTATGTGTTACATGTATGTATGTATGTGTTGTATGATGATGTAGTGTGATATGTATGTAATGTGTGTGTGTGTATGTATGTTTTGTGTTTGTGTGTATGTAGGTATGATGTATGATGTATTTATGTCTGTATGCTGATGTA
>NC_043018.1:6744298-6746798 GCF_006345805.1 Octopus sinensis | reverse complement strand
CATTCATTTTAGATATTTATATGTTTGTTTTTTTATGTATGTATGTTTTATGTGTGTGTGTGTGTGTATTTATATATGTATGTAAGCATGCATTTACGTATGTATCTGTGTGTATGTATTTGTGTAAGTATTTATTTGTATTTGCATATTATGTTTGTATGTATATGTGTGTGTGTTCGTGTATGTATTTAAGTGTATGTGTGTGTGTTCAGTATGTATTTAAGTGTATGTGTGCATGTATGAATGTATGTATTTAAGTGTATGTGTGTGTGTTCGTGTATGTATTTAAGTGTATGTGTGCATGTATGAATGTATGTATTTGTGTATTACATATGTGTACCGTAAATCCTCGAGTATAATCCACATTTTTTCCCCAAAATTTAAAGGTCAAAATCCCTAGTGCGTATCATATACGAGGTTAAAAATGAAAAATATTTTCTAAGCAATGTCTGAGTCTCTATTTGCTGTCCGGCAATGTTTATTCAAACGCATTTTCTGATGTCAGGCACGAAAATACCTTAAGCTAATAATAATAATAATAATAATAATTGTGTACAGTGCTCAGGTGCACTACAACTCATCTAAAGTGTATATATAATCAGGTGAAGTTTCGGCGGATTTCGGAAAGCATGAGGGCCTTAAAAGATGCAGTGTCATGGCAGTCAACAACTGACGCAGGCAGTTTATTCCATGCTTCAGCAACTCTGAGCGTGAAAAAATGTTTCCGAAAGTCATGGGAGCTGTATTGTTTTCTGACTTTGTAGGCATGTCCACGTGTGTTAGACCATGGAGATCAAAAAGGTGTTCAGTGTTGTTGTTGGTGAGGTGGTTGATAACTTTGTGGGTGTTTTCCAAGTCCGTCGCCAAACGCCGGAGCTTCAGTGAATCCATGCCCAGGGAAACAAGGCGCTCAGAATATGGTAGGTGTCTGATGGAGGGTATGCGTTTGGTTGCACGTCTCTGGACAGATTCCAGGAGGTCAATGTTCTGTGCAAGATAGGGGTTCCAAACTGATGATGCGAATTCCAAGTGTGGTCGTACCATAGCTGTATACAGTTTTAAATAGATGGGGAGAGCGGCTAACAAAAGACCTGCTGAGTGATGCCAAGACACCTCGGCCTTCCTGACAATCTTAGAGATATGCTTTGACCAAACGGATCACTGCTGACAGTGATGCCTAGGTCACGCTCGCAAGAGGATTTCTTGATATCAGTGTTTGGTGGAGGGAGTATGTGAACGCAGGGTTTTTCTCCCAAAATGCATGGTGGTACACTTGTCCACAGCCAGTTTCAGTTGCCAGTCTGTGATCCATTGCTGCATTGTGTCTAGGTCTGATTGCAGGAAAGGGTTGTAGACATCAGGATCTGTCCTCTTGATTTCAAGGTACAGCTTGATGTCGTCTGCATATTTCAATACTGTGGCATTCTTTAAATTGGCATCTATGTCGTTAATGTATGCCACAAACAAGAGGGGGGCAAGGACAGATCCCTGTGGTACACCCGATGGACATCTCATATGGTGTAGAGTGCTGTCCTAGAACTGTGACTACCTCCTTTCGGCTGAGGATGAAGGATTTCAACCAGTTAAAAAGGTCATCCCCCACACCCATTGCAGAGAGTTTCACCATAAGCCTTTTGTGTGGCACAAGAGTTGAAAGCCTTAGCAAAGTCAAGGTAGACAACATCCACCCATGAGCACTGTCAGTAATCTGAGTAATGTCCTCAAGGAACTCGACAAGCTGGTCACTGCAGCTGGAGTTAGGGACAAATCCATATTGTGAGGGTCGGATGAGACTGTGAGAGCTCCAGAAGTTCCAGAGTGTTTCTCTGACACACGATTCCATCAGTTTTGCAATACAGCTAGTGAGACTGACTGGGCGATAGTTGACAGGTGATGTGCGGTCGCCCTTTTTGAACAGAGGAATGACACTGGCAGTTTTCCACTGCTCCGGAGTAGCACCATTGTTGAGACAGTACTGGAAGAAAATAGAAAGCTGGTTGTAAAAGGAAGTGCCTGCCACGTTTGAGAAGCAGGTATGTAACTCCATCGAGACCAGGGGAGGCATAGTTGCGCTTATTTTGAAGGTGACGTCGCAGCATTGCAGGTGTAAATTCCATAGTTGTTATGGAGTTTGCTGTTAGTGATGGTGAAGATGGTACATTTTGACTTTCAACAGTGAATATGTTTGCATAGCACTCGGCAATGAGTTCTGCGCATTCCTTGGGGTCGTCAGTGATCTGGGTTGTGTGAGGGTTGCGAAGAGGGCCCACTGGAGAGTGAGGTCTCTGCTTTGAGTGCAATATTTTCCAGAAAACCTTGCTGTCAGGATTGGCTGCTATGCACTGTTCAAATTCAAGCACTGCTTTTTTTGTCACTTGCTTGAGATGGTTGGAGGATTTATTCCACTTCTTCCTGTGGTGTCTGATTTATGCAACCTGTATTCCCGTTCAGCAGTCCGACGTTCCCTCCTGGCAAGTCGGACCGCTGAAGTTTCCCAAAT
>NC_043018.1:6734298-6739298 GCF_006345805.1 Octopus sinensis | reverse complement strand
ACCATTCTGTAAAAATGTAAGATGCTGTTAGTTGGATAATTGCTTTGCTTCACATACAAAAGGAAACTCTTGTGTTCCTTAAAACAGTCTTTGGTGAACTGAAAAATCAGAGAAAAAGACGAAAAAAAAGTATGAAAGTAAAAGAATAACAAAAAAAAGCAGCAAGTAATAATAATAATAATAATAATAATAATAAGTGAAAAGAATATTGGTTTCTTTTATTATTTTAAAATGGTAAGAAACAGCAGCCATAGTAATACATACATACATGCATACATCATACGTATGTACATACATATCTATATACATACATACACACACGTGTATGTATATGTATGTCTGTGTGTATATATATATATATATATATATATATATGTATGTATATAATTATAGTTTATGTATTAGATTAAAGTTGCATAATTCATTTCAAAAGGAAATATGATTCACATTACACATGCTAATACATATATAGGTGCAGGAGTGGCTGTGTGATAAGTAGCTTGCTAACCAACCACATGGTTCCAGGTTCAGTCCCACTGCATGGCATCTTGGGCAAGTGTCTTCTGCTATAGCCTCCGGCCAACCAATGCTTTGTGAGTGGATTTGGTAGATGGAAACTGAAAGAAGCCCGTCGTATATATGTATATATATGTATGTGTGTTTGTGTGTCTGTGTTTGTCCCCCTAGCATTGCTTGATAACCGATGCTGGTGTGTTTATGTTCCTATCACTTAGCAGTTCGGCAAAAGAGACTGATAGAATAAGTACTAAGCTTACAAAGAATAAGTCCCGGGGTTGATTTGCTCAACTAAAGGCGGTGCTCCAGCATGGCCGCAGTCAAATGACTGAAACAAGTAAAAGAGTAAAAAAGAAGAGTATATACATTCGTACATATATTGTCATCATCATCATCATCATCATCATTATCATCATCATTTAATGTCTGTTGTCCATGCTGGCATAGATTGAACAGTTTGACCAGAGTTGGCAAGCTCGGGGGCTGCCCTCCGTTGGTTACGACGAGTGTTCCAGTTGATCCAATCAATGGAGCAGCCCACTCATGAAATCGATGTGCAAGAGGTTGAGTACTCCACAGACGTGCATGCCCTTAATCTAGTTCTCAAGGAGGTTCAACTTGACACAGACTATGACAAGGTTGTTCCTTTAAAATATATTTTGTCATCTGAGTGGAGTGGAGGAATGTGAAGTAGAGTATCTTGCTGAAGAACACAACACATCACCAGGAATCGAACTAAGCCATATATACAGCTGTGGCTGTGTGGTAAGAAGCTTGCTTCCCAACCACATGGTCTTGGGTTCAGTTTCATTGCATGGCACCTTGGGCAGGTGTCCTGTACTATAGCCTCAGGCCAACCAAAGCATTGTGAGTGGATTTGGTAGACGGAAACTGAAAGAAGCCTGTCATATATATATGTGTGTGTGTGTGTGTGTCTTTGTGACAGCATTTGTTCCCCACCATTGCTGGACAGCCGATGCTGGTGTGTTTATGTCCCCTTAACATTTCAGCAAAATCCTCATCATCATTGTTCGACCGTGGTCAAGACAATGGAATTTACTATGCTACGCCAGACTTCATGGTCCATCATAGCATTACGGAGGTCCTGTTGCTGGATGCCTGTATCCCTGGAGATTACATCAGGATAGGAGAGTGTGCGCCCTCTGCTATTGCGAGTAGATAGCTTCTAGAGGAGAAGAGTAGAAATTACCTTGTTTTCAGCTCTACAACAATGTTCAGCAAACTGGAATTTTCTACCTTTCACAAGAGATGATACAGGTGGTAATTTCCCATATATTTGTACTTTGGTTGGATGATGCTTCCATGAGAGATTTTGAGCTTTCATAAGGAGGTGAGTGTAAGTTCAATCCAACTGCCTCTCACGCTTCTTTGATAACGTCCAGGTTTCTAAACCATATAGTAGAATCGGTTCGACTGTGGCTTTGAAGATTTTTGAAAAAATCAGCAAAATAGACCAATAGAAAAAGTACTTGGCTTACAAAGGATAATTACTGGGGTTGATTTCTTCAACTAAAACCCTTTCAGGTGATGCTCCAGCATGGCTACATTCAAATGGCTGAAACATATAAAAGAGTAAAAGAATATATATATGGTCTGTAAGAAAACATAAATCCGAAAGAAGAAGCACACTCTAAAATATAGTGCAGCGTATATTAAAAATGGGGAAGGCTGGTTTATGGGATTATATTAGGTTTCCTGTCCATAAAGGGTTTAGCTTTATGGTGTATTGTCAGATTCCAAAACCTGTTGGTCTTCCCCATTTATATATATATATATATATACATAGAGAGAGAGATGTACTTGCATAGCGAGTGACTTGATCTGAGATCGTGTGCTGGAATGAAAACAATTGCAGTGTGGAAGGTGTTTATAAGCCCATTAAGAATCACACAAACCATTAGATTCACTTCGACATTTAAATTTAATTTATCAAAATATTTTCGGTGCTTTGAGACCGCGACCTGTTCACTTACAAAATTCCATGCTGTTGTTTTATATATATATATATATATGTATATATATATATATATATATATATATATATGTGTGTGTGTGTGTGTGTGTGTGTGTGTGGTGTATGTGTGTGTGTGTGTTTGTATGTTTGTGTGTCTGTGTTTACGTCCCTGTAACTTAGTGGTTCGACAAAAGATACTAGTAGAATAAGTACTAGGTTTACAAATAATAAAGGCAGTGCTCCAACATGGCCACAGTCAAATGACTGAAACAAATAAAAGAATTAAAGAATATATATATATGTATACATACACACAATCACACACACACACACATATTGTACCTTTGCAACATATATCATCATCATTATCATCAACATCATCATTGCTTAAGGTCCGCCTTCCATGCTGGCATGGGTTGGATGGTTTGACAGGAGCTGGCCAGGCGGGACCCTGCACCAGGCTTCTGTGTCATCTAAGATGCACTTGATGGCAGTTTTGATGCTGTGCAGGAAGAGACTTCATTGCACAAGGTCAGAGCTTTTCCACTTGGGTTGGTGGCACCTGCAACGTGGACAATGCACCAATCAATAATTCCATACTGGTAACCAAGTATTTGACAGAGATGGGATCAAACCTGTCCCTCATCTTCTCTACAATGCAGTCATTGTTCCCTGTAACTTTTAGATTTTCGTTAAGTTGAAGGAGGCTACGACAAGGGTCCTGATACTTTCACTTTGGGGAACTTATTTGAGGCCTTCGCAATGTGATGAAGTGCTACAACAAGTGCATTGAAGGCATAGGATCCTACTTTGGAGGGGATTAGAGTTCTGTACTTCTTTCAAATTAATAAATGTCTCTACTGAAAAGGTCTCAAAACATCAGGAATGTAACTGAAGTAGGTGTGTGTGTGTTTGTATGTTTGATAAGTGCCAAAGCATGAAACTCTTGGTCCTTGAGTCACTCTGTTAGTTCTGATATATATATATATATATATATATATATATATAATAATAAATATTAGGGAATAAATCCAACTTACAGGGAAAAATCAGATTTAGGATTGAATCCAATTTTATAGTAAAATATTATATTATATTAAATTAGAGACAAAACCATGATCGTTTCATGGCTGCCATGAAACGATCGTAGTGTGATATTAATTATATTTTTTAATAATTTTGTTATATATTTAAATAATATAAATAAATAATCTTATGTATTGGCTTAAGTTTTTCATTGTATGATTTGCCTAATAGTGGTTTTGTCTCTAATTTAATATAATATATATATATATAATAATATTATATATATATATATATATATAATATATATATATTTAAACAATTAAGGATAACTTCTTAATAAGGAATCTTAACAAGAAATTATCAGGTAGATAGCGTGAAAACCTCATAAGAGAAAAATTTCGAAAATAATTCTTTCTTATTGAACATATAATTCATTATAGAGGGCATTATTATACATACATGCCTCACGCTAAGAGGGACATCAGTTATTTCTACCAAAAAATTTTACTAATCATACCCAATGCAATTTTTCAAAGCAAGACATTTAAAAAATGAATTTAGTCTTGTATCACCTGTGATTTCGCACTTACCGCAGAGTTGCGACCATGCTCATCAGCAAGACTGATTCTGAACATATCATAAATAAACGACCAGTACCGTCAAAGTCGAACAGCTATCTGCTCTATTCCAACGAAGCACATGGAGAAGTTTACATATCATACATCCGGTAAATGGCGGGCTTCTTCGAATTGCATTTCGGATAGGAAAAGTTTTTTCGGAATAAATTTAAACAATTAAGGATACGATCTACGGAACAGCTTGCTTATGAAATTAACGTGCAAGTGGCTGAGCATTCCACAGACACGTGTACTCTTAACATAGTTCTCAGGGAGATTCAGCGTAACACAGAGCTTGACAAGGCCGGCCCTTTGAAATACAGATGCTACTCATTTTTGCCAGATGAATGCAACATGAAATAAAGTTGTCTTGCTCAAGGATACAGCGCGTCACCAGGAATCGAACTCACAACCTTACAATCGTGAGCCGAATGCCCTAACCACTAAGCCACGCACCCTCATATATATATATACAAGAGACCAAAGTGTACGTACACCATTTTATATATACAGCTGGATGCCCTTCCTAATACCAACCACTTTACAGAGTGTGCTCGGTGCCACGCAGTCACCTTTATGTGACATTGCATGAGCACTTTTACATGATGCCACATGGGAACTTTTACATCTTGATGCATGAGTGCTTTTACATGGAACTACATGGACAGTTTTACCTGACACCACTATGAATGCTTTACACCACCAAAAAGCTCTGTCTTAACACTTCTGCTGTAGAGTTCATAGATGGATATACATACATATATATGTATGTATATTTAAAGGGCTAAATAACCACTAGGTGGTCAGCCGTATGCTAGAAGTAGATCACCTACGATCAAACTACAAAGAAAAGAATGTTCTCTAGA
>NC_043018.1:6721798-6729298 GCF_006345805.1 Octopus sinensis | reverse complement strand
CGATTCTGGGTTCAGTCCCACTGCATGGCACCTTGGGCAAGTGTCTCCTATAGCCTCAGGCTGATGAAAGCCTTGGGAGTGGATTTGGTAGACAAAAACTGAAAGAAGCCCATCAGATATATATATAGATATTCAGGGGATGGACAAAATAATGGAAACACCTAGCATCATAGCATCATAATTTTGAAATATCTACAAAACTGTCAAAAGCTTGTTTATTTTTGTGTTTTTTTAAAATTTATTATTACTGTTGCTTAATATGTTTTGCTAAAATTGCTGTTTCTTTTCAGATATCATCAGAAAAAGGTAATTAAAATTCATTAAAATGACAGATCTATCGGACTTTCAAAGAGGTCAAACTGTTGGTGCTTGTATGACAGATGCTAGCATAACAAAAACAGCTGAAAAATTGCAGTGAAAGAGTACAGCAGGGTCTACCACCACCCACTGACGGAGTCTCGTGGAGCTGGTGTATCAAGAATTACTGTCTCAAAAGTAATGACGGCCTTTGAGAAAGAGGGAAAAAGCTTGTCGACATAAAACTCCGGAAGAAAACCAAAACTTTGAGATAGGAATCGTTGGATTCTTACACGAATTGTTAGAAAGGATCACAAAAGTACAGTTCACAGAAGTACTGCAGAGTTTAATGGCTACCTTGAGAACCCAGTTTCCACAAAAACTGTTCACTGAGAGCTGCACAAAGCCGGATTTCACAGGAGGGCTACAATCAGAAAACCATTACTTTCAAAAACAAACATTGCCAAGCATTTAGAGTAGAGTAAAAACCTATAGAATTGGTCCCTAGAGCAGTGGAAGAATTTTATTTTCTTGGATGAGTCATCCTTTACCTTATTTTCGACCACCAGCTGAGTATATGTGTAGAGACAGCCAAAAGAAGCATTTGACTCAGACTGCCTTCTTCCAACTGTTAAACATGGAGGAAGATCTGAGATGATCTGGGTGGCTATATCTTGGAAATCTGCCGACCCAATGGTTTCTCTTCATGGCAGAATTAATAGTCAAGACTGTTTAAGCATTTTATCTGATCAAATTCACCCTACGGTTGAGGAACTGTTTCTGGGAGGAAACAATCTTTCAGGATGATAATGCACCAATTCACACAGGTAAAGTTGTCACTGAATGGCACAAGGAATATCCTAGTGAAGTTGAACATCGTATCTGGTCACCACAGTCCCCAGATCTCAATATTATTGAACATTTACGGTGCATTTTTGAAAATCAAGTAAGGAGTCGATATCCTCCACCATCATTACCACAAGAACTGGAGACTGTTTTAGCTGAAGAATGCACAAAAATTCGTTTGGAAATAATTCAAGCTTTGTATGTGTCCATACCTCATAGAATTCAAGCTGTAATTACTGGCAAAGGCGGTCCTACCCCATATTAAAATAAATTTGTTTAAAATTTTAAGGTGCTTCCATTATTTTGTCCAGCCCCTGTGTATATATATATATATATATGTATATATATTTATGTATCTATGTATATGTTTATGTGTAAGCATGTTTGTGTTTGCCTCCCCACCACTGTTTGACAATCGGTGTTGGTGTGGTTATGTTCCTATAACTTAGTAGTCCAGCAAAACAGACCAATAGAATAGGTACTAGGCGTAAACATACAAGACCAGGGATTTCTTCAACTAAAACCCTTCAAGGTGGTGCTCCAGCATGGCCGTAGTCACTTGACTGAAACAAGATAAAAGATACATACATGTGCGTGCACACACACACACACACACACCTGCACATGCATGCACAGACACGTGCTTGGTTGCTTCTGAAGCACATGCTTTTGGGTTCAGTTCCAGGGCAATGAACTGTGATCAAGTGTCTTTAACTCTGATGATTAGATGTGGCAAAGAGAATCTTGACTGGTTAACCAGGGCTGTCCTGGGGTTGAACAAGAACAGCAAAAACAATGATAAAAGTGGACACTTAAGAGATCTTTAACCGCTGGACTGCTTGATCAGGATTGACCTGGGGTTAAAGAACAACAATAGAAACACCAACAACATATACGTAAAAGTGATCTTTAACCACTGGACTGCTTGACCAGGACTGAACGTGGGTTAAAGAGCAACAACAACAGAGACACACAGACAAATGAAATAAACTTTTGAGCATTAGACCTCTTGACCAGAACTGACCGGGAGCTAAACGACAACATAAAAGAGATCTTTAACCAGTGGACTGCTTGACCAGGACTGAACTTCGGTTAAAAAAGAGCAACAACAACAGAGACACACAGACAAATGACATAAACTTTTGAGCATTAGACCTCTTGACCAGAACTGACCGGGAGCTAAAAAACAACAGCAATAACATACATAGACAAAATAAATGTTTTTCTCTGCTATATTTTAGGACATCAGTGGTAAACTGCTGGACTTGTTTTGGCTGGAATGGAATGCTGACGTCAAAATGCTGGCTGCGTATTGCCTTGGATGCAACAATCAAGGGAAACGGTTCCACGATGATTTGCTAAACAAATTGGATTGCTCGGATGATTCTATTCGTCGGAAGGCTCTCTGGATTATTGGACAATTCAGTAAGTAAATTTAATCATCATTAACACAGGGGCTGGATTGTTAACGAGGTTGCTTTGTAATAACAAAGCCCTTGGTTCAAGCTGACAGCATGTGTACACACACACACAGACACACACACACACAAATACACATACACACACACACACAGACACGCACACGCACATGCACACACACACACACATTTATATGTAAATACATAGTAGGCAGAGAGGTGGCTGTGTGGTAAGGAGCTTGCTTACCAACCACATGGTTCTGGGTTCAGTCCCACTTCATGGTACTTTGGGCAAGTGTTTTCTACTATAGCCTTGGACTGACCAAAACCTTGTAATTGGATTTGGTAGATGGAAACTGAAAGAATCCTGTCGTATATATATATATATTCTAGCAAAAACTGTCTGATGAACGGCAACGAGAAACTCAGAGTAACAGATTTTGTTGAATTTACTGCTGCTTAAAATAAAGTATATATATGTATGCGTGTGTGTATATTTCTGTGTCTGTGCTTGACTCCCACCATCGCTTGACAACCGATATTGGTGTGTTTACACTAGGCTTAGAAAGTATATGTCCTGGGGTTGATTTGTTCGTTTAAAGGCAGTGCTCCAGCATGGCTACAGTCAAATGTCTGAAACAAATAAGAGACAGAAAATATAGAACACAGAGGGAGGGGGGTTGAGGTATCCTACAGCTGTTTCAGACATGGTTACTAGTGATGAACAAATCAATTACATCAGGAAAAACGAATGTTTTCATCAGGTGAATTAAAATATAGATCTATAATTTAACATTTAGACTTTAACTCATAAAGAATTCTTTATGAGCCAAATCTTAAATTTTAAATACAACACACACACACACACACACACACACACATATACACACATACACTCACACAAATTTGTTGGGCTTCCATGCAGTTTTTCTCATAATTCCCTTTAAGAATGAATTAACTGGGTAAGGCTATAAGAAGGAATCATTCACCCAAGCAGCTGTAGAGTGAGACTGAACCTGAACCACTAGCATAGCTAGATCGTGTGCCGCCCGGGGTGGCCCTTCTGTTTGCTGCCCCTGGATCCCACGAGAAACACACATTGCCTACAGCAGACCCAAAAGTGACACCTCTTTAAAAGTTCCGCTCCTTTAAAAGTGCCACCACTTTAAAATTGCCACCCCTTTAAAAGTGCCGCCCGTGGTGGACTGCCCCTACCAACTCCCCCTCCAGCTACACTAGTGGACTGCATCCAAAATCACATGGTTACACGACTTCCTTCAAAGCTATGAAGTTTTACCTGTCCTGTACATGCACATGTGCGCATGCACACTCACACACACAAATGCACACACATACAGACCTATATGTTCACTGAAATGCATGCACAGAAATACACATAAAACCCCACACACACACATATACATGCATATAGATGTTTGAATATATTTGTAAACACACTTTTTTTTTTATTATTATGGTTGCCCCCTCGTTATCGAGTATGGCCATTGCACGAAGCTTAACTGCTACTGGTGCTGTGATAGAATGTGACTTTTTAGCCCAGCTAAAGATCTACAATGTCTTGTACAGAATTGGCAGCTAAAACCTTTACCGGTAATAGTCGGCTGTAGTTGTAACTGGGCTTCATGTACCTTTGCATGTTGTTTAAGTCCTCCTGCCGAATTACACTCCCTTCCATATGCCCGACAGATATGATTAGTATGGTGTGTTACACCTCCACCAGTGGCCAGGTTGTCACTCATCTGTCTCGTTTTATGACTACGAAGATGACTCATGAGTAAACACACACACACACACATACATATATATATTTGTATATATGTACATGCACACACAAAACTACACATATACCCACACACACACACACACACATATATATACATACTTGCAAGCTGAGCAAAAAGTGTCCATACGCCACTATATATATTTATAAATCCCAAAATACGGAACAAGAACGTAATGGACAACAATAAAAACAACAGATGGACAGATGGACGATACAAAGACGGACAAGAAAACCAGGACAGACCTATTTATATATATTTGTATATATGTACACACACACACACACACAGATATACACACACACACATATATACATACATTTATATATGAATTCTATCATCAACATCATCATCATCATAATATTTAAATTCATTTACTGTCAACAAAGGATGCCTCAGTCTCTCTCTCTCTTTCTCTCGCTTTCTCTCTCTCTCTCTTTCTCTCGCTTTCTCTCTCTCTCTCTTTCTCTCTCTCTCTCTCTCTCTGTCTCACAATCTGTTTCACCTTCTCTCACCTTTCCTTTACTTAGCTCTCTCTTTCACATCTCTTCCTCCCCTCTCTCTCTCTTTCTCTCTCTCTTTCTCTCTCTCTCTCTCTCTCTTTCTCTCTCTCTCTCTCTCTCTCTCACAATCTATCCACCTTCTCTCACCTTTCCTTTACTTTGCTCTCTCTTTCACATCTCTTCCTCTCCCCTCTCTCTCTCTCTCTCTACTCCTCTTTCTCTCTCCCTTTTCAATTTCTCCCTCTCTTTCTTTCTATCTCTGTTCTGCTTTTGTCTAAGGAATGGTTTGGCATTGAAGATGTTTCAAGATTTCCAGAACATTCTTGTTAACAGCCCATGTCATGTGATCATGGCAACAGAGTGTGGGTGGGCTGAAAGTTTGTGGGGGTGAGGTAGGTGTGGGGGTGAGTATATTGGCTTGGTTGATGTTGTTGTTGTTGGCGGTTCTGTTTGCGATAATGGCAATGATGGTGATGGTGATGATGATGATGATGATGGTGACGTTGATGACAGGCAGGAGGAGTGGCATGGAGGGGGGGTAGGGCGGGGTTGGGGGAGAAGAATGTTAAAGACAGCCTTGTTATTAGCTGTGTCCTATTTGAACTCTGTTAATAGATGAAGCCTGTAATTATCGAGAAGATGATGGTGATGATGATGGTGGTGGTGGTGGTGGTGGTGGTGGTGGTGGTGGTTGTGGTGGTGTTGGTGGTGTTGACGATGATGAAGTTTTGTGATGCTGCTGCTACAGCTGATGACAACGTTGATGATGATGATGATGATGATGATGATAGTTATCATGATGATGATGATGATAGTTATCATGATGATCACGATGGTCATAACGATGGTGATGATGATGATGATGATGATGATGATAGTTATCATGATGATCACGATGGTCATAACGATGGTGATGATGATGATGATGATGATGATGATAGTTATCATGATGATCACGATGGTCATAACGATGGTGATGATGATGATGATTGTGGTGGTGCTGGTGATGATGATGATGATGATGATGATGATGACTAGGACGAAGATGATGATGAGGATGAGGATAACAATGGTGAGGCTGACGGTGCTGCTGCTGCTGTCGCTGATTATCACGTTGATGATTGTTATGATGGTGATGATGATAATGACTACATCAGTTTGCTGCTGTTGTTGTTGTTGTTGTTGTTCATGGTGGTGGCAGTAGCAACGGTGGTGATGGTAGTGATGCAAGTGACATTTTTGATTAATTAAACTGGCAGTGTGTTAATAATTAATGCAATTCTCCTCTCTCTCTCTCACACACTCTCTTTCTCTTTCCCTCTCTCTCTCTCCCCCTCCACGCTTCCCCCCACCCTCACCCATATGTTTCAATTACGCCCCTTCCCACCCTCGCCCACACCCACCCACCCACACCATCTGCCACCTCAACTCCACACCGTCTCTCCCAGAGGACACATGCTGCTCATCAAACTGACCACTAGGTGGAAAACTAACTGATTAGTTGACCAAACAATAATTAACAAACAAACCGTTATCATCATCATCATCATCATCACCCATGTGATTGTCCTTGTCGTCGCCGTCGTCATCGTCATCGTCATCCTCATCTGTACCATCATTGTTACCAACAAACCAACCAGCCAGCCAGCCAACCACAACTATTTTTTTTTTACACCATTTTGATTAATGTCATTAGCATTTCTCATTGCCAAAACCATTGATATCATCAGCATCATCGTCGTCATTGTCATCGTCATCATCATCATCATCATCATCAACATCATCATCATCATCACCACCACCACCACCACCACCATCATCATCATCATCATCGCCAGTAGCAGCAGTGTCATTGTCATCGTTGTCATCATCATCATTGTCGTCATCGTCGTCATCACCATCATCATTGTCATCATCATCGGCATCATCAACAGCACAACTATGCTCACCACTACAACCACCACCCTTACCATGATGATGATCATCATCCTCATCATCCTCATCATCATCATCATCATTAACATTATCGTTGTTGCCTTCATCTTTATTGTTGTCAGCATCTTCTTCCTTGTAATCGACATATTCATTATCATTCATCATTATCAGGACCCTTAATTGCAGCATATCTTAGCTGTTGGCCCTACAACCCCTATTATATTCCCATTAATACACCCCCATCAGCACAAATCACTGACAAAGCTTACACAAAGCTAAACAATCCATTAGAAATAGTAGTCAAATCACTCTCAAATCCCACTACATTGTTTGTAAAAAAAGTAGCCCATGGAAAGAAGGCTTTGGTACTTGGTCAAGAATTTGCCAAAAAGTAGGTGACTGTGGCTAAATTGGTTAGTGAAAGGAACTACTGTAAGCATTTGTGGGGGCACATGGCTTAGTAGTTAGGGTGTTGGACTCATGAGCATAAGATTGTGGTGTTGTTTCCTTGGTGGGGGGCACATTGTGTTCTTGAGCAAAATTCTTCATTTTACTTTGCTCCAGTCTACTAAATTGGCAAAAATGAATAATCCTGTAATAACAGACCAGCGCCCGTCCAGGTGGGGAATATCTATGCCATGAAACTAGGAAAATGGCCCTTATGACTCGGGAAGGACCTTTGTTATATAGGGCGGAGAG
>NC_043018.1:6714298-6716798 GCF_006345805.1 Octopus sinensis | reverse complement strand
CTAAGAGAGATGAAAACCTCTGAATGTAATCATAATGTAAACACACACACACACACACACACACACACACACACTCACAAACATACACATATGCACTTAGGTGTACATTGCAGAGACACACACATATATATGTATATACAGGTATATATATATGTGCATACATTATGTAAATTATACGTGTGTGTGTGTGTATGTGTGTGTGTCTGTGTGTATGTATATATATATTATATATATATATATATATAAATAAACATACATGCATATACATATATATACATATATGTACATATGTATATATATATATATATATATATGAACAGACATATATATATATATATATAATACATATGTGCATACATATATGTAAATTATTCATGTGTGTGTCTATGTGTGTGTGTATGTATATATATTATATATATATAAATAAACATACATGCATATCATATAAATACATAAATGTACATTGTATAATTATATATATAATATATATATATAATATATATATATATATATATACACACGCCTGTATATGTATATATAATACATATACATTTTTGTATACTCACCACACAGCAGCACGGAATAGTCCAAGTCATTTTATCAGAAACAAATTAAACACCAACAGAAGAGCTGAATGGTAACCGAGACGATCACGTTTCCATTGTTATGAAATGCAACATTGTTTAGAATTCTAATGAACGGACACAGATGCCGAGACACACACACACACAAATATATATATATATACAGGCAGAAAAAACATAAATACATTACATGGACATATGCAAATATATACATACATACATACATACTTACATACTTACATACATACACACATGCACACACACCACACACACACACACATATATACATATATATACACATGTATGAAAATATATAGATATATATGCATAAATATATATACATACATACATACAAATGCACAAACATATAGATATATATCTGTGTGTATCTGTATATATATATGCATACATATAAACATATATGTATGCATGTATTTGTGTATATATATGCACATGCAAACACAGACAAAAATATGTAATGTATTCATTTACATATACAAATGCATATTACATATATGCATATATATGTGTGTGTGTGCGTGTGTGTGTGTGTGTGTGTGTGTGTGTTCGTGCATGTGTGTATGTATTGACAAAACATAATTATGTTCATTTTCATATAATACACACTCCACATAGTACAGTAATTGTTTCTCTAAATGTGATTATACGAGGAAAAATATGTGCTGTTTTCTGTTGTCTTTTAAAAGTTCTGCTGCAAAATACTCAGATGTTGTTACATTAGGCCTTCCTTCCTTCCTTCCTTTTCCTGTTACCTATATATCCAAACCCAAATACACATTTATGCGAGTATACAAACATACAAGGTAGTTTTAAAATGTTTCTGGACTGGTTTTGTAGCGCACAAGCAGATGGCAGCCTATGGTTGCATGTCTAGTGAGAGCTAGCAGTGACCTTTATTGGGGCAGTGTGTTGAGTGACGTTGCTGTGTTTAATTCACAAGTTGTGAAATTTTTGTTTTTTGTGATCACATGTATGCTATAGTCTGTGACTTTTGTCATGGACAGGAACAAAAAAAAAACCAAGAAATTTTATGTTAAACTCTGAAAGTCTGCTACAGAGACATTGAGAATGCTTCAGCAAGTTTATGGAGATGAGTCAATAGGTTGTACACAATGTTTAAGGCGGTGAGCTGGCAGAAACGCTAGCACACCGGGCGAAATGTTTAGTGGTATTTTGTCTGCCGTTACATTGTGAGTTCAAATTCCGCCGAGGCCAACTTTGCCTTTGATCCTTTTGGGGTCGATAAATTAAGTACCAGTTACGCACTGGGGTTGATGTAATCGACTTAATACCTATGTATGTCCTTGTTTGTTCCCTCTATGTTTAGCCCCTTGTGGGTAATAAAAACATAGGTTGTACACAATGTTTCGAGTGGCACAGGCACTTCGAAAGTGGAAGAACATCCCTGGAAGATGATGAGCAGTCAGCAAAATCTGCCTCGAGTGTTACCTTTGGAAATGTGGTATTGTGCATCAAGAATTCGTCCCCCAGAACCAGACATTCTACTGAGATGTTTGAAACATTTCAGGAAAGACATTCGGCAAAAGCAATAGGATCTGTGGAGTGCAAAGTATCGGATTCTTCATGACAACAATGTATCCTGTCACTGAGTTCTTCTCAAATCGTTTCTCACCAAAAGCAACATGGTTTTCCTTTCTGCACCCACCCTCTTCGCCAGATTTAGCTGATTTCCATCTCTTCCCCATGGTGAAAAGGCTGGGACCAATGTGTTACCGCACAAAGTGACTATTTGAAAGGAGTTAATGTTAAAACTTAGGTAAATAAGATATTTTTTTATTAAACATAATTAGTCTGGGAACCTTTTGATACCACTTCATATACATGCATATATACATACATATATACATACATATATATATACATATATATATATA